>NC_088402.1:70972057-71022057 GCF_034236695.1 Oncorhynchus nerka | reverse complement strand
GTTCACGTTCAAATGCTACTCCTGTGAAGTAGTGACGTGTGACATATGCCTAGTTTTTTTAAACAAGTCACAATTGTGCCACGAATCAATACAGTGTTGATACTGAGACACTGAGTCAGCCCTGCATTTTAGGCCACTGTGTCATAAGATACTGGATCTGTAGCGGCTGTTGTCGGGAGAGGGAGAAGACCAAGGTGCAGCGTGGTAAGTATTCATAATACTTTTAATAAATACGAATACTTGAACCAAAAACACGACAAACGAACAGTTCTGCAAGGTGCAATACACAAAACAGAAAACAACTACCCACAAACACAGGTGGGAACAGGCTACCCAAGTATGGTTCTCAATCAGAGACAATGATAGACAGCTGCCTCTGATTGTGAACCATACCAGGCCAAACACAGAAATACAAAACATAGAACAAAACATAAAATGCCCACCCCAACTCACGCCCTGACCAAACCAAAATAGAGACATAAAAAAGGAACTAGGGTCAGGACGTGACAGGATCACTTTCAGGTAAGTTTAGAGCCATTGCTTTAGAACTTTAGACTTACTACACTGTCATTTCAAGTACCATTTGTGACAACCAGTAAGAGATAGTTAAGAAAGAACAAACATTGTAAAATGCATACAGTACTTTTGCTTCTGAACCAACAAAAATATCTTCAGATTAGGAGATATCTGTTCCATTTCAGTCATTCTAGTACATGGCAAATGCTGTGACAGAGTCAGTGAATTGACTTTTAAAATGATTGGATATTTTCCAAGCTCCAGCCGGGTCACCTGTGATACGAGTCAGTATTTGACGTCTATCCATGTCTGAGGACATCGGGAGATGACGTGGAAACCGGCGACTAGGGGCAACAGTGCTCACTGCCACCTTTAAGTAGGTTTTGGTTTTGCTAGGATGTTGTGGACGGGGATGGCGGATGGGTTTTAACATCTGCCTCTGATTCCAAAGATTGCAAGTTAAAATCCATCGATAGAAAGTCATTTTTAAACGTTTTATTTGAAGCCTCTTCCAAACCTTAGCCCTTACCTTAACCATTCTGCATTGATGCCTAATCCTATGATTTTGGAGTTAAGGCCTAAACTGAACCTTAAACACAATTTGCAACAACTTCAACATTTGACGTTTGAGAAACATGGATGAACATCTGATTCTGACATGAGACTGTGAGAGCTAGTTGCCAAACCAGGCACAGTAATCATCTATTAAACATGTAATCAATTGAAACTACAATTGACAGGTATGGCAGGAGCAAAAAACAAATAACACTTGCTCTTGTTTCTCCAGGCCTGGGTTGTGAAATTGCTAAAGGCCATCCCTCTTTCTTTCGTTCCTACTAATTGAGGCCTTATTGATTTCATTTAGGAGTGCTCATCGCTGTCCGCTAGGAGGCAGCTTCACTAACGGGAAGATGATCATTTTCTGCAACACTATAAAAGCTCAGAGGACTCTGAATTGTCTGGCTCAGCAAAGGTCCCAATAGTACAGAGAGAGCATCATAGAAACATGCTGCAGTACAGACAAATACATTTATTGTGCCAATTCCAAGACGACCCAAATTAAGATCTGAAAGGGTAAGCTAAGAAAATAAATCCATGAGAAAGCTATAGTGTGCTTGCAATGTTTTCTCATTTAATTTCAGCACTACCTCCATCTTTAATGTCCTGTAGGTTTTTCTGCATCTATAAAATTACTTCTGCTGTTGTGATTGTTGTTATGACTACATCAACTATTACTTCTACTTTACAGTGGAGGCTGCTGAGGGGAAGACGGCTCATAATAATGTCTGGAATGGAGTCAATGGCGAGGTATCAACCACATCAAAGACGTGGTTTACATGTGTTTGATACCATTCCATTGACACCATTCAAGCCATTAGTATGAGCCGTCCTCCCCTCAGCAGCCTCCACTGTGACATCATTACATCAATGATCTTGTAGAGCCTCTCTACTGCTGCAGCCACGGTGATTTCCATGATCCATCTTGGCTGTTGCCACAGCGGTCAGAAGCGGTGTTGGAAAGAAAGGTTTGCTTAGTAAGACCAACTGCTGATTCACAGCTTCTGTCAATCTCCTTATAGCTACTTGTGAGATGCCAGTTGGATTTGAGCCCTTACAGCAATTCTTAAGTACAATTAAGTATAAATTGTTCCATGTAACGTTATTCATGACAATAATATTTCTGCTGCAAAGACATTAGTGAGTGTTTATGTGCGTGCGTGTGCCTTCGTGTGTGTGTGTATGTGTTTGTGTGTGCTTATTTTTATGCACACGTGTGTGTGCATGTGAGCCTAGTGAGCATTTGAAAGAGAATCTCTCAGCAGGCACTCCTTCAGTGTCAAACTACCTCTTCTGGCTACAGTGTGTGTGCCACACAATGGGGTCTCTCCTCTCTCATTTCTCAATGTTTTCCTAAGCTCTCTCACTCTACTCTACATCCCTTTCTACTTCCTTTTCCTCTACCCATCTGCTGTTCTACTCTCATCCTGTTCTCATGTTGTCTCTTTCCTCCTCTCCTTTTCCTTCCCTGACACATATTTTACAGCTGAACTCTCTATCGTTCCCTGAGATGCTAGACTCTGTACAGTTCCCAGAGGTGCTAGTCTTCGGTGAGGTTTGTTTGAAGTACCGCTAGGTTCTTGATGTGGGATTGACAGTATTGCATATGAATTCTCTCGGGTTGCCCTTCAGTGTTGGAGCAGGGCGGCAGAGAGGAGTGCTGCATACAGCACAGTGTGAGCAGCATCACAAATCAGGAGGCTGAGAGAGCGCTGGAGTGGGGGGAGGATGGAGGGAGGGGGAAGATGGAGTGGGGGGAGGATGGAGGGAGGGGATGGATAGAGGGAGGGGAGGATGGAGGGATGGGGAGGATGAAGGGGAGGATAGAGGGAGGGGTGGAAGATGCGGGGGAGAGAAGAGATGGAAAGGGAGGGGATCCACTCTGGGGGGAGTGAAAAAGGGAGAGAGTGGAAAGAGGGAGAGGAGGAGGGGATTGAGAGAATGAAGGGTCATGTGAGAGAGAATGTGTGTGTTTGTACGTTCATGTGTGTGTGGGTAAAGGAGAGTGAGTACTGCTGCAGTGGGAACAGTGAGAGGAGGACTGCAGTTTCTTGGGCTTATGGGCGAGCGAATCGAGGGACGTTATTAAGGCACTGTTACATTAACCCTTAAGTGCCTCTCTGGTGAATGGGTTGGCCCGTCCATTGTGGATAATAGGATCAAGGAGATTGCTCTGGTAAGGGTGTATTCCAACTATTTTTGCCTCCCTGGCTTTAACTCCTTATGGAATATAGGGGGAGACTTTATGCATAGATAGGAGGAGCTAAAAGTGCAGAAAGTGCAGAAACTACGCTGTAGGCTGGGGGAACTGAGTTGGTGCTGGATAAGGCTGCACTGTGACTTGATTGATCTCATCTCTACTTGTATTGCACATATGGATAATCTTAAGTGGGACAGGTAATGTGTATGCTTTGCTTTGCATGTTATTTTCGAGTGCATACTGTGCAAACTTTTGTGACAAGCTTGATCATTTATGTTAAGATTAATCATCTTGGGACATTTGTAGATTTTGAAAGATTGTTTTCTTGATTTTGAAAGATTGTTTCATGATAAGCTGTGAGATGTGCCTTTGTACTGTGTTTGGGACCTGAGAACACAGTCATTTGCTTTGGGGTCTTTGCAGGAGCACTATGGTGAGTATACAATAGGTCACTCTCATTGATAATGTCTAATTTAGCCTAGGTGGCTCGGTTTGTAGTGTAGTGGAGTAGCTACCTTTATTTTCCTGGAGTACGTCCAGGAGGCAGCCCTTCTGACAGCTGCTCTGTTTACCCCACCAGCTTCTATTAACACCTCACCCTGTCCTGCACTGTCAGGAACCACGACGTGGTGCAGCCACAAACACATGGCACCCCACCTAACAAACACCAGCCTGTACCTGCTCAATATCAATCAAATCAAATCAATCACATTGATTTATAAAGCACTTTTTACATCAGCAGATGTCACAAAGTAGTTATACAGAAAACCAGCCTAAAACCCCAACCAGCAAGCAATGTTGCTTATGTTTTAAATTTTACCTTTATTTAACCAGGCAAGTCAGTTAAGAACACATTCTTATTTTCAATGACGGCCTGGGAACAGTGATGGCTAGAAAAAACTCCCTACGAAGGCAGGAACCTAGGGAGGGACTTAGAGAGGAACCAGGCTCTGAGGCGGCCAGTCACCTTCTGATGTTCAAACGTTCATAGATGACCAGCAGGGTGAAATAATAATCACAGTGGTTATAGAGGGTGCAACAGGTCAGCACCCTAGGAGTAAATGTCAGTTGGCTTTTCATAGCCAAGCATTCAGATGTTGAGACAGCAGGTGCGGTCAGTCAGGAGTCGTCCGGTCAGGTAGTCCTGAGGCATGGTCCTAGGGCTTAGGTCTTCCGAGAGGGGAGGGAGAGAGGGAGAGAGAGAATTAGAGAGAGCATACTTAAATTCACACAGGACACCAGATAAGACAGGAGAATTACACTAGCCCCCCGGCTCATAGACCATTGCAGCATAGATACTGGAGGCTGAGACAGGGGGTGTCGGGGGACACTGTGGCCCCGTCTGACAATACCCCCGGACAGTGCCATCCAGACAGGACATAACCCCACCCACTTTGCCAAAGCACAGCCAACACACCACTAGAGGGATATCAACAGACCATCAACTTACTACCCTGAGACAAGGCTGAGTATAGCCCACAAAGATCTCCTCCACTGCACGAGCCCGAGGGTGCACAAGACCGGACAGGAAGAACAAGTTAGTGACCCAACCCACTCAACTTGATTATAGCGCAAAAAAAGCCAGGCATGCCAAGACGCACCCCTCCTAGTGACAGCATGCAAGAGCACTATTAAGTCAGTGATTCAACCCCTGCAACAGGGTCAGAGGCAGAGAATTCCAGTGGATAGAGGGGAACCGACCAGGCAAAGACAGCAGGGTGGTTCATCATTCCAGTGCCTTGCCGTTCACCTTGGGCCAGACTATGCTCAATCATAGAACTTACTGAAGAGATGAGTCTTCAGTAAAGAGTTAAAGGTTGAGACCGAGCCTGCGTCTCGATTCCATAAAAATGTAGCTATGTAGGAGAAAGCCCTGCCACCAGCTGTTTGCTTAGAAATTCTGGGGACAATACGGAGGGCAGCATCTTGTGACTGCAGCGTACATGTAGGTATGTACGGCAGGACCAAATCGGAGAGATAGGTAGGAGCAAGTCCATGTAATGCTTTGTAGGTTAGCAGTAAAACTTTGAAATCAGCCCTAGCCTTAACAGGAAGTCGGTGTAGAGAGGCTAGCACTGGAGTAAATTGATCAAATTCTATGGGTTCTTGTCAATATTCTAGCAGCAGTATTTAGCACTGAAGTTTATTTAGTGCTTTATCCTTCACAGTTTTATTTGAGACAACTTTACAACCATCAAGATTAATTGTCAAATCAAACAGCAGATCTCTTTGTTTCTTGGGATCTAGAACTAGCATCTCTGTTTTGTCCGAGTTTAAAAGTAAAACATGCTGCCATCCTCTTCCTTATGTCTGAAACACAGGCTTCTAGGGTTGGCCATTTTGGGGCTTCACCATGTTTAATCACCATGTTAAATGTACAGCTGTGTGTCATCCACATAGCAGTGAAAGTTGACATTGTGAAAGACAATGGTCCTAAAACAGAACCTTGAGGAACACCGAAACTTGTCAGAAGACAAACCATCCACAGAGACAAACTGATATCTTTCCGACAGATAAGATCTAAACCAGGCAATACTGGGGTAGGAGCCTAGGGGTTACCCTGTAGTCTTCCCTCGGGTCTGTGTAAGCTAGGACAGGACAAAGAAGGAGCAGATAAGACAGAGGCTGACCGATACGCTGAGGAGTATGGAGAGGGGAAAATGGAGAGAGGCCATGGGGGTTTTATGAAGAGCTACAGGATGCACTTTTTTTATGATGTCTCTTGTGTGTAGCTAGAGCAGGCAGGCTGGCAGGCAGAGCTGTGAGGGGACAGTTCCAAGGACATAGCTGGCTATCTCGGGCTGGTCACTTCCCACATCGACAGTGCTGCTGGGTCTCATTGTTGGGCTCTGCTCCAGGACAGTACACTGATGTAGTTCTGCACCAGAACAAAGGATATTGATGATTTCATACAGCTTTCTCGAATGAAAATAAAAAACGCCTTTGAATCAGGATACATGTTTTTATCGGTAGCTTTATATCTCATTGAGATGAGAGCCATAAATGCACATTTTTATTGTATGGAATTTAAATAAAGCAACAAGTGTAAGCATTTCCGCCATTCCATCGGAAGTAGAAGTGAAGTGTCTTAGATTAGTCTTTGCCCCTCAACAGACTATGTGTCCTGAAGTGACTTCCTAAAATGCAAACCAACCAACTACGTTGATCCTGTCCCTGGAGACATTGGCCATGTTCAAGAAGATGAAAACTGTAATGTATCATAGATAAATTGTGACTGACTGATCAAAAAAATAATAATGAGTAGTTATTTATGATGCAAGATTCTTTGTAGATCAGTCAGTAGTCACCTGCACTGTTGACTGCAATGTTGTACAAGTCCAGAGTCTCTGTCAATGCTTTTCAACCGCTCACTCCCAGCCAATACATTTCAGGAGTGGGGGTGGAGTGGTCACATGACTATCAGTCTTGTACTCAGATGAAAACAAATGAGCATGTCTGTGTTTGGGGGGGAAAGCACCCTCATGGACTAAAACCAATCATTGACTGAAATATTTCCCATCAGTAAAACAACACCCACCGCATTCTTATTGTGGTTAACAACTGCTTTAAAATGACCTACATTGCTGACTGTTGGATGTTAGAAGATAACTCCCAAAACATTCGGGCCTTTTTACTCCCATAGCTCAGCCTGCCAAATCCCTGACTACATCCAGATAGTTTGTCTCGGTGTCTGCTCATGTCCAGCAGCTGGTGAATTGACAGCTGGTGTCCCACTAAAAGAAATGTAGAAAAAAGTCTCGTTTGAACTATTCTGTGTCCTGTCCCCCTATCTCACAGTAGACACACCATGTCCACTGCGCTCCTGCCATTTCTATTTGCTGATGTTTTGCCATATTCATGTTTGTAAAGAGACAGTCTAATACTGTGAAATCCCTTTCACACACAGACAAAAATCCCATGTTTTTAATATCCCACCTTCTTTTACCTGCTTTTTTTATGTATCTGAAAGGTGTAGGGGGTAAAGACCATGGTATATTAAATCCCACCTCAAGACCTAGTCATATAACCTGCATTTTCACAGATCCTGTAACAAAAATACAGGTATCGGGTCTGTGTGAATGGTTCTTCAGTGACAGTTGTTAGATACACTACATGACCACACCTGCTCGTCGACCATCTCATTCCAAAATCATGGGCATTAATATGGAGTTGGTCTCCCCTTTGCAGCTATAACAGCCTCCAATCTTCTGGGTAGACTTACCACTAGATGTTGTAGCATTGCTGTGGGGACTTGCTTCCATTCAGCCGCAACAGCATTAGTGAGGCCAGGCACTGATGTTGGGCGATTAGGCCTGGCTCGCAGTCGGTGTTCCAATTCATCCCAAAGGTGTTCGATGGGGTTGAAGTCAGGGCTCTGTGCAGGCCAGTCAAGTTCTTCCACACCGATCTCAACAAACCATTTCTGTATGGACCTCGCTTTGTGCACGGTGGCATTGTCATGCTAATACAGGAAAGGGCCTTCCCCAAACTGTTGCCACAATGTTGGACGCACAGAATTGTCTAGAATGTAATTGTATGCTTTAGAGAAATTTAGGGAAATCCTAAGGGGCCTAGCCCGAACCATGAAAAACAGTCCTAGAACATTATTCCTCCTCCACCAAACTTTACAGTTGGCACTATGCATTCGGGCAGGTATCACTCTCCAGGCATCCCTCAAACCCAGATTCATCCGTCCGACTGGCAGATGGTGAAGCGTGATTCATCACTCCAGAGAACGTTTCCACTGCTCTAGAGTCCAATGGTAGCGAGCTTTACACCACTCCAGCCGACGCTTGGCATTGCGCATTGTGATCTTAGGTTTGTATCCGGCTACTCGGTCATGGAAATCAATTTCATGAAGCTCCTGACGAACAGTTATTGTGCTGATGTTGCTTCCAGAGGCAGTTTGCATCTTGGGAGTGAGTGTTGCAACTGAGAACAGACGATTTTTATGAACTACGCCCTTCAGCACTCGGCGGTCCCGTTCTGTGAGCTTGTTTGGCCTACCACTTCACGGCTGAGCCGTTGTTGCTCCAATACGTTTCCACTTCACAATAACAACACTTACAGTTGACCGGGGCAGCTCCAGCTGGGAAGACATTTGACAAACTGACTGTTGGAAAGATGTTGAAAGTCACTGAGCTATAATCCACTCATTTGAAGGGGTATCCACAAACTTTTGTATATATATAAATCGAGTGCATTCTGAAAGTATTCAAACCCCTTCCCCTTTTCCACATTTTATGTTTTATTCTAAAATTGATTAAATAAAACATGTTCCTCATCAATCTACACACAATATCCCATAATGACAAAGAAAAAATAGGTTTTTAGAAATGTTAGCAAATGTATGAAAATATATGAACAGAAAAATCTTATTTACATAAGTATTCAGACCCTTTGTTATGGGACTCGAAATTGAGCTCTGGTCCATCCTGTTTCCATGGAACATCCTTGAGATGTTTCTACAACTTGATTGGAGTCCACCTGTGATACATTCAATTGATTGGACATGATTTGGAAAGGCACACAACTCTCTATATAATTTCCCACAGTTCGCAGTGCACGTCATTGCAAAAACCAAGCCATGAGGTCAAAGGAATTGTCCGTAGAGCTCCGGGACAGGATTGTGTCGAGGCACAGATCTGGGGAAGGGCACCAAAAAATGTCTGCAGCATTGAAGGTCCTCAAGAACACAGTGTCCTCCATCATTCTTAAATGGAAGAAGTTTGGAACCATCAAGACTCTTCCTAGAGCTGGCCGTCTGGCCAAACTGAGCAATCAGGGGAGAAGGGCCTTGGTCAGGGAGGAGACCAAGAACCTGATGTTCCCTCTGACAGAGCTCCAGAGTTCCTCTGTGGAGATGGGAGAACCTTCAAGAAGGGCAACCATCTCTGCAGCACTCCACTAATCAGACCTTTATGGTAGAGTGGCCAGACGGAAACAAGATTCTCTGGTCTGATGAAACCGAGATTGAGCGTCACACATCTGGAGGAAACCTGGCACCATCTTTGCGGTGAAGCGTGGTGTGGCAGCATCATGCTGTGGGGATGCTTTTCAGCTTCAGGGACTGAGAGACTAGTCAGGTTCCAGGAAAAGAGGAAAAGAGCAAAGTACAGAGAGATCCTTGATGATAACCTGCTCCAGAGCGCTCAGGACCTTGGACTGGGGCGAAGGTTCACCTTCCAAAAGGACAATGACCCTAAGCACACAGCCAAGACAACGCAGGAGTGGCTTTGGGACAAGTCTCTGAATGTCCTTGAGTGGCCCAGCCAGAGCCCGGACATGAACTTGATCGAACATCTCTGGAGAGACCTGAAAATAGCTGTGCAGCAATGTTCCCCATCCAGCCTGACAGAGCTTGAGAGGATCTGCAGAGATGAATGGGAGAAACTCCCCAATTACAGGTGTGCCAAGCTTATAGCGTCATACCCAAGAAGATTCGAGGCTGTAGTCACACCCAAATGTGCTTCAATAAAGTACTGAGTAAAAGGTCTGAATACTTAAGTAAATGTGATATTTCAGTTTTTGAATTGGCAAACATTTCTAAAAAATTGTTTTTGCTTTGTCATTATGGGGTATTGTGTGTAGATTAATGAGGGGAATTTATTTTAAAAATCAATTTTAAAATACGGCTTGTAATATAACAATATGTGGAAAAAGTCAAGGGGTCTGAATACTTTCCGAATTCACTGTAGAGGACTTGCTGCTTCCTTAATAGTTTCCTGGGTGGAATTAATCATTATTTTCATATGTTTTGGTGAGTGATTGCCTAATTTGTATGTTGGTTACTGTGTGTAATTGAGTTTTAATGCATACTTCCTCATTCTTCATGTTTCCAGTGCATTCTTTCAGTCTTCAGGCCAATGTGCAGTTGGTTCATTAGGTATAGACCTGTTTTTTTTATGAGAAACAAGGGATAATACCATCCTCCCGTCACCACAGCTCTAATACTGCACGAATGACTAGCTACAGTAAGCATATCATGGGAACAAAAATCAAAGCCACAAAGCAGGCTGAATTATAACCCTCCCAATTTAGTTTTCTCTTTGAACTTGGAATATTTTAGTTGATTCGAGACTAAATCATGTTTTTCAAAGGCTGAACCCAGAGCATGCATTTGAATTTTGTTCTCAACTATGCTGATTACAAAGCAACTATGGGCCTATGGTTAGCTGTTATGCTATGATTACTGTCACTCTTTCCTCTGATACATCAACCCAACAACACTAACAAATATGATTTCTCAGCTGGCAACTGTGTCACGCAGGCCAGGTGAGTGAGAGAGTGAGTGAGAGAGTGCGAGAGTGAGAGTGAGAGAGTGAGAGAGCGAGAGAGAGAGAGAGAGAGAGAGAGAGAGAGAGAGAGAGAGAGAGCTGGCCTTGTGGTGTTGCGCTGAATGCCAGGCAGACGTTTGGAGAGAAGGTCCAGGCCCTGCCATCAGTCCCAGCCTTCCTCAACCGCCCTGCTGCTGATAAGGCATTTTCAACAGTTTTTTTTATCTGCAAAGGTGAAAGATAAGCCCCATGCCACTTTTAGATGCTGTTTTCTCCACCGCTTGGTAGCAGATAGCTCTGGGTTGTCCTCCAGAAGTAACTTTGATTGAAAGTAAGTCGTAGAAGTACTAAAGGGAACTGAGTATATGTTAATAAGATTGTTCGTTTTCCAAATATAGTTTCAAATCATAATATCTCCTCATAGCAAGCAATATGTTCACATAAAATGGCTTTCATGTCAGGGCCTCATCAGATATCCTTTAGTAAACGTGAGACTACATCTGACACAGAAATCTTTAGTTATCATTGCAGGAGCCTCCATTGTATTTGTCCTCCATTTTGAAACGAGAGGCTGTTGGGATCCCAATAGATGTCGTCCTATCTGCATTGCTGCAGAAACCTGTCTCTTTCTCTGTTTTCACTACAGCTTCACATGCAGATTGGCTCACTATCTCTGTGGCAGTATGATTAATCGGCCTATCTAGGGACAGGCTGGGGTATGAGGTTGGGTAGGGTGGAGAGAGAGAGAGCCTAGCTGTAAATGATCCCAGGCCTCATTGGACATTCAAACAGCAACCCTGTCGCCAAGCCTTCTGAAGGATCCCTCAGATAACAGCTGAGTCACAATCAGCTGCAGGTAGGAGTTAGCTACCATTGTTTTATCCATGGTTTATCCACCCGGTTTGTAAATCTTCCCTTTAGGACTGTCAGGGCACAATGTTACACATTAGAGAAATACTTTTCTTTGGTTCAGTTCACCCAGATCCTCCACGAGGCTTTTCCTTTCCTTTGACATCCTTATCCTGAGCTTTTAGGACAGAATCCATTCCTTTATTGGGTTTTCCGATATTCTTGAAATGATTTTGTCACAATTAAAATTGAAGTGACACGAGGGAATTAAATTATACAAGCTATCCACTGTGACAAGACTTGACATGAAGTGGATTGCACTGTATTGCAAGTTGATTGATCTCTAGTTGGACTGTCAGGTGTCCACAATACATTTCACAGCAGAGGTTTGCATAAGTGTGTGTGGGTGTGTGTGCAATTAACTGTACATGTATGTGTAGTGTGTGTGTGTGTGTATCTGTTTGTATGTGTATGCTGTGCATGTGTGACTCACTCCATATCAATGTAAATGTCCTCTCCTGGGGAACTACTCAAGCAGTACTGATGACAAAGTAATGGCAATCAATTCCTGTGTGAATGTGCAACTGTCACCCTCCCTTGCTATATGTCATTAAGCAGGAGAGACCCCTGTCTGTACAGGAATGGGAGAGTTGTCGATGGGGAAGAATATTCTTACCTACTGTAGGCATTGGTGTGGACACCTGATAAGCTGAAACCTTTCCAGAACACTCCTGGTGCATTACTGTACGTCTTCTTGCTATCAAATGTTTGGCTAATGTCCAGCGATTAGATTCTTCATTTCATATCTTTCAGAGTTAAGATCACAACCCAATGACATGTTGTAATTCCTGATTCTTAAACCACTCTTGAATCCTTGGAATCTGAGGTGGTCTTGGGTTTGATGACACAGGACTTGTACCCCGATGAGTCAGCTGGATACTGCCGCTCAATGACTATTCATATAATTACTTCAATTAATTAAAGGATATTACAGTTCCCTGACTGCAGAATTAGACGCTACTAGACTATTGGGGGCATTCAGTGTGGCACAAGCCCAGAAAGCTCCAGGTCAGAGTCAAACTGCAGTACACCAGTTTTATCTTATCTTGATTATTACCCAGTCATATGGTCAGGTGCTGCAAAGAAGGACCTAGAAAAACTGCAGCTGGCCCAGAAGAGAGCAGCATGTCTTGCACTTGACTGTAATCAGAGGGCTAATATCAATACTATGCAGCCAGTCTCTCTTGGCTAAAAGTAGAGGAGACACTGACTGCATCACTTAATGTGTTGAAAATTCCAAATTGTTTGCAAATTCAACATACACACAGCTCTGACACACATACTTACCCCACCAGACAAGCCAGTCCCCAAATCCAGAACAAATTCAAGAAAAACGGTACAGTGTTATATACAGCCGTTACTGCATGGAACTCCCTTCCATCTCAGATTTCTCAAGTGAAGAGCAACCTAGTTAAAAAAACAAATAAAGCAACAATTCACGGCACAACGCCTCTCCCCTATTTGACCTAAATATTTGGTGTATATGTACTGATATGCAGGCTATGTGTGACGTTTTGAATGTATACCGTTCTCTCCTTGAGGTGTTCTTGTCTATTAATGTTCTGTATTATGTCATGCTTCATGTGTTTTTTGTGGACCCCGGGAAAAGTAGCTGCTGTTTTCGCAACAGCTAATGGGGATCCTAATAAAATACCACCTAAAATATAGATTGAGCCAAAACCTGCTGTGACAGTGACTGTTGTTTTCTGCATGATAGTTGTTGGCTGTGTTAGTAAAAAAGCTACTGTCTGAAGTTTTCAGCTTTATTTAGATCACATTCGCTTAAAATATTGATTATTGGAGACTGAGAATTGATGCTGCAGATTAACTGACTACAGATACTGTGTAGGAGGTTGCAGCTAAAAATACTGTCAAAGAAAATAGGGCATGTGATATGTGAGATGATTGCCTGTGAGGATGTCTCTCTCTGGCAGATAACACTTCAAATACAACCTTTAGACATCATCCACCAAACATAGCGGACATTCATTAAATTGAGCTTTGTGACATACAGTATTCAGCAGCCAACAGTCTTTGAAAGATACACCAAACGGGATTAAGTACCACAGTGTAGTTTTCCACTGTCTATTTTACTGATATCAGGAATGACTACACTCAACAACAACCAAATAATGTAATTTTCGAAGCCAGTCAGTCAGTCCAGATCAGCCTCTCCGTTTCTTACCACCCTCAGATGGTAAATAAGCAGAAAAGCAGCAGCCGTTCTTGTAGTTTCATAGTAATCCTATTCAAACTTGTGCAATAACGAGGCCATTAAGGTTCTGGGAGTCCCCAGTCCATTCCAGGAGGGGTAGATTGCCTTGCCAAGAGAAGTAAAAGAGTTTAGGAAACACATCTGCACATTATCTCTACTTGAAACGGCATCCAAAGCCTTGTTTTCAGCTCAGTTGATTGTGTGGAAACTCAAGTTGGCCCATTCAGCTAGCATTCTAATGCAACAAAACATTGTCACGAAAACGAATCACCCAAAGCAGGCCTATAAAGCTAGTAAGTATAAGAGTTGTTCTGAAGGAGGAGGGACTTAATATGTTTAAAGTGAAGGCTTGCATACTCAATCGACTAAAGAACAACCACAATAGGCTATATCCAATAAGAGTGTTCTGTTCAACCTAACAATGTCTGTCTGGCTCCTAATATGTTTTATTTGACCCTTATTTTACTCATTTATAGCAATGACCTGGGGAATAGTTACAGGGGATGAAGGAGCCAATTGGTAGGTGGGGAGGATTAGGTGGCCAGATTTGGAATTTATCCAGGACACCGGGGTTAACACCCCTACTCTTACGATAAGTGCCATGGGATCTTTAGTGACCACAGAGAGTCAGGACACCTGTTAAAGTCCCATCCAAAAGACAGCACCTCAAACAGGGCAATGTCCCCAGGAAACAACACTTCCAACGGCATCTGGTCTCCCATTCAGGGACTGACCCAGACCAACCCTGCTTAGCCTCAGAGGCAAGCCAGCAGTGGGATGCAGGGTGTTGTTATACGGCTGGAATGATCAGCTCAAATAGACTAGGGGGAGGGCATCGGTCAGGAGTGACTCACCGTTATTACAGACAATATTTGTTTCTATTTCCATTAGCGTAACTAAGACATTCATGTTCGTTTATGATAAGTGTCTCCGTGCTTGGTCGTGTCATGTCTCGGAGCAATTATTTAAAAATTCATTTATTTGACAACTTATTGCAATTAATTTGTGCCTAGAGTCGCTCTGTGCAATTTGGATGGATATAATTGCTTGGTGTTAAAATGGAAAGGGCAAATCTGTATAACATTTATATATTAAGAAAATACCTCAAACTAAGGACTATCTAAGTAAAGGTTGCCTTGAAAAACAGACAGACTGCTTTTGGTTGACTTTTTCTCTGCTCAGTACAATTTCACTGCTCAGTCAAACATAACCTAACTGACAAACAACGAACCAACCAACCATGGATTTCCTTGGCTAAGCTAACGTTCCTTGTGAATATAACAACATTTACAAAGAGGAGTATAATCAGAATGTTAGCTCACGTCCCGGACACAGACTGGGCACTGGCTAACAGCTGTGTAGAAGTGGAATGGAGGTGAGGTTGTCAGGGACCAGCGTAAAACAGGAGGACGTGTCTTTCTGTCTGGCTGTAGGAGTGTGTTAATTAATTATAGTCAGGGAACTTGATGTTGTGAAGCTAATGAAACAGCTGCACTGCTACTGCACAGTACTCACTCTCCTCAGGTTATTTGCTACTAGAACTGACCGGCGTGCTAATCAGCCCTCTGAGAAACAACAGAGTGCTATGATGCATGGAGATGGAGCTACATGGATAATGTTGTTGTCACACTGCCAGTACTGTCCACTTCCCCCATACCTCATCAGCATACTGTACATGTAGGTCGCGGCAGGTAGCCTAGTGGTTAAAAGTATTTGGGCAGTAACCGAATGGTTGCCGAATCCCTGAGCCGACTAGGTGAAAAATCTGTGTGCCCTTTGAGCAAGGCACGTACAGTATGTCACGCCCTGATCTGTTTCACCTGCTTTGTGCTTGTCTCCAACCTCCTCCAGGTGTCACCCATCTTCCCCATTATCCCCTGTGCATTTATACCTGTGTTTTCTGTCTGTCTGTTGCCAGTTCATCTTGTTTGATCAAGCCTACCAGTGGTTTGTCTCAGCGCCTGCTTTTCTCTAGTCTCTCTTTTTCTCGCCCTCCTGGTTTTTGACCTTTGCCTGTCCTGACCCTACCGTTCTGTACCTTTGCCTGTCCTGACCCTACCATTCTGTACCTTTGCCTGTCCTGACCCTACCGGTCTGTACCTTTGCCTGTCCTGACCCTACCATTCTGTACCTTTGCCTGTACCTTTACCTTTGCTCCACGTTTGAATTACCGACCTCTGCCTGCCGTCCTGTACCTTGGCCTCTGCTCTGGATTATCGACACCTGCCTGCCTTGACCTATCTTTTGCCTGCCGCTGTGGTTACAATAAACATTGTTACTTCACACAGTCTGCACTTGGGTCTTACCTTGATTCCTGATAACGTAACCTTAATTGGTCCTGTAAGTTTATCTGGATAAGAGTGTCTGCTTAAATGTAATGTCTAAAGTACACATCATCCACAGATGACAAAGAATGATCTCTGTAGCTATGTGAATACAGTATGTTTCGGTTTGTCTATGCAATGCTTGACTGTGGTAGGGTAAAACGTTAAGCAGTTTGGATTTCTTTGCCATTGACCAGTCTGGCCCATAATTAGAAGGAAGTACAAATTTCACTTTTGTTTAAGCTGGGTAATATGCTAGTCAAGACAACACCAGAACACACAGGAGAAGCACACTTTCTAGTCCACATTGAGGTGTGACTAGAATCTGCTTTATCATGACTCATTTAGCATGACTCAAGGGCTTAAAACCCGAAAAGAAAATCTATGCTAAAACAAAAGTAATGGGATTAGATTTAGTATTTATTAGGATCCAAAATTAGCTCCCGCCTAGGCTACTCTTCCTGGGGTCCAAACAGGAAACAACACAAATATATACTTAATATACAGTACCAGTCAAAAATGTTGAGACGCCTACTCATTCCAGGGTTTGTCTTTATTTCAACTTTTTTTCTACATTGTAGAATAATAGTGAAGACATCAACACCATGAAATAACACATATGCAATCATGTAGTAACCAAAAAAGTGTAAAACAAATACATAGATTTTAGATTCTTAAAAGTAGCCAGCTTTGCACACTCATGGCATTCTCTCAACCAGCTTGATGAGGTAGACATCTGGAATGCATTTGAATTAACATATGTGCCTTGTTAATTTGTGTAATTTCTTTTTTCTTCTTTTTTTCTTTAAACGTTAACTAGGCAACTAGGCAAAAAATATATTATTTACAATGACGGCCTACCTTTGCCACTATTAAAGCATTTGAGCTAATCAGTGTTGTGAGGTAGGGGTCGTAGGTATGGGTGGTATACAGAAGGTAGCCCTATTTGGTAAAAGACCAAGTCCATATTATGGCAAGAACAGCTCAAATAAGCAAAGAGAAAAGACAGACCGTCATTACTTTAAGACATGAAGGTCAGTCAATATGGAACATTTCAAGAACTTTGAACTTTTCTTCAAGTGCGGTCCCAAAAATCATTAAGCGCTATGATGAAACTGGCTCTCACAGGAAAGAAAGACCAAGAGTTACCTCTGCTGCAGGCGATAAGTTCATTAGAGTTACCAGCCTCATAAATTGCAACCCAAATAAATGCATCATAGAGTTCAAGTAACAGACACATCTCAACAGCAACTGTTCAGAGGAGACTGAATGAATCAGGCCATCATGGTCCAATTGCTGCAAAGAAAGGACACAAATAAGAACACAAGCAAATGGACCGGTGGAAATCTGTCCTTTGGTCAAAATGTGTCTGTGTCTGCTGTGTCTTTGTGAGATGTGGAGTAGGTGAACAGTTGATCTCCGCATGTGTGATTCCCACCATGATTCATGGAGGAGGTGTGATGGTTGGGGCGCTTTCCTGGTGATACTGTCTGTGATTTATTTAGAATTCAAGGCACACTTAACCAGCGTGGCTACCACAGCATTCTGCAGCAATACGACATCCCATCTGGTTTGCACTTAGTGGGACTATCATTTGTTTTTCAACAAGACAATGACCCAACACACTTCCAGGCTGTGTAAGGGAAATTTGACCAAGAAGGAGAGTGATGGAGTGCTGCATCAGATGACCTGGCCTCCATAATCACCCGACCTCAAACCAATTGAGATGGTTTGGGATGAGTTGGACTGCAGAGTGAAGGAAAAGTAGCCAACAAGTGCTCAGCATATGTGGGAACTCCTTCAAGTGTTGGAAAAGCATTCAACAGGAACCTGGTTGAGAGAATGCCATGAGTGTGCTAAGCTGTCATCAAGGCAAAGGCTGGCTACATTGAAGAATCTAAAATATATTTTGATTTGTTAAAAAAAATTGGTTACTACATGATTCCTATGTGTTATTTCATAGGTTGATGTCTTTCCTATTATTCTACAATGTAGAACATAGTAATTTAAAGAAACACCCTTGAATGAGTACGTGTGTCCAAACTTTTGAATGGTATTGTACATATATACATTGCGTTCGCAAAGTATTCAGACCCCTTGACTTTTTCCACATTTTGTTAGGTTACCGCATTATTCTAAAATGGATTAAATTGTTTTTTCGCCCATCATCAATCTACACACAATACTCCATAATGACAAATCTGTCACGCCCTAACCATAGAGAGCTGTTTATTCTCTATTTTGGTTGGGGCGTGATATTGACTAGGGTGGGTCATCTAGGTGATTTATGTTGGCCTGGTATGGTTCCCAATCAGAGACAGCTGTTTATCGTTGTTTATCATCATATTTAGGTAGCCATTTTCCCCATTGTGATTTGTGGGATCTTGTCTACAGATAGTTGCCTGTGTGCGCCCCAGTCTGAGGTCATAAGCGCCCTTGAGCAGGATCTCTCTGTACTTTGGTCCGTTCATCTTTCGCTTGATCCTGAATAATCTCCCAGTCCCTGCTGCTGAAAAACATTCCCCCCAGCATGATGCTGCCACCACCATGCTTCACCGTAGGGATGGTGCCAGGTTTCCTTCAGATGAAAAGCTTGGCATTCAGGCCAAAGTGTTCAATCTTGGTATCATCAGACCAGAGAATCTTGTTTCTCATGGTCTGAGAATCTTTAGGTATCGTTTGGCAAACTCCAAGCGGGCTGTCATGTGCCTTTTACTGAGGAGTGGCTTCCGTCTGGCCACTCTACCATAAAGGCCTGATTAGTGAAGTGCTGCAGAGATGGTTGTCCTTCTGGAAGGTTCTCCCATCTCCACAGAGGAGCTCTAGAGCTCTGTCAGAGTGACCATCAAGTTCTTGTTCACCTCCCTGACCAAGGCCCTTCTACCCCGATTGCTCAGTTTGGTCGGGCGGCCAGCTCTAGAAAGAGTCTTGGTGGTTCCAAACGTCTTCCATTTGGAGGCCACTGTGTTCTTGAGGACCTTCAATGCTGCAGAAATGTTTTGGTACCCTACCCCAGATCTGTGCCTCTACATAATCCTGTCTCGGAGCTCTACGGACAATTCCTTTGAACCTCATGGCTTGGTTTTTGCTCTGACATGCACTGTCAACTGTGGGACCTTACATAGACAGGTGTGTGCCTTTCCAAATGATGTCCAATTAATTGAATTTACCACAGGTGGACTCCATTTGAGTTGTAGAAACATCTCAAAGATGATCAATGGATATAGGATGCACCTGAGCTCAATTTCGAGTCTCATAACAAAGGGTCTGAATCCTTATGTAAATAAGGTATTTCAGTGAATTTGTTATACATTTGCTAAATTTCTAAAAACCTGTTTTCACTTTGCCATTATGGGGTATTGCGTGTAGATTGATGATAACTTTTATTTATTTAATTCCATTTTAGAATAAGGCTGTAAGGTACCAAAATGTGGAAAAAGTCCAGGTCTGAATACTTTCCCAATTAACTGAATATATACACTACATGACCAAAAGTGTGTGGACACCTGCTGGTCAAACATCTCATTCCAAAATCATGGGCATTAATACAGAGTTGGTCCCCCCTTTTCTGCTGTAACAGCCTCCACTCTTCTGGGACGTCTTTCCCCTAGATTTTGGAGCATTGCTGCGGGGACTTGCTTCCATTCAGCCACAAGAACATTAGTGAGGTCGGGTGCTGATGTTGGGCGATTAGGCCTGGCTCATAGTCGTCATTCCAATTCATCCCAAAGGTGTTAGGTGGGGTTGAAGACAGGACTCTGTGCAGGCCATTTGTTCTTTCACACTGATCTCTACAAAACAGTTCTGTAGAGACTACGCGTTGTGCACAGGGGCATTGTCATGCTGAAACAGTACAAGGGCCTTTCCCAAACTGTTGCCACAAAGTTGGTTGCACCGAATCTTCTAGAATGTAATTGTATGCTGTATAGATACGATTTCCCTTTACTGGGAAATCCTAAGGGGCCTAGCCCGAACCATGAAAAACAGCCCTAGACTTTTATTCCTCCTCTACTAAACTTTACAGTTGGCACTACACCTTGGGGCAGGTAGCATCCTCCTGGCTTCTGCCAAATCCATATTCGTCCGTCGGACAGGCAGAGGGTGACTCCAGAGAATGCGTTTACCACTCCTCCAGAGTCCAATGGCGGCGAGCTTTACATCACTCCAGCCGCGCTTGTCATTACTCATGGTGATCTTAGGCTTGTGTGTGGCTGCTCGGCCATGAAAACCCATTTCATGAAACTCTCGACGAACAGTTCCTGTGGTGACATTGCTTCCAGAGGCAGTTTGGAACTCGGTAGTGAGTGTTGCAACTAAGGACAAATGATCTTTACACGCTACGCGTTTCAGCACTCAGTGGTCCTGTTCTATGAATTTGTGTGGCCTTCCACTTCACGGCTGAGCCATTGTTGCTCCTAGACATTTCCACTTCACAATAACAACACTTACAGTTCACCTGGGCAGTTCTAGCAGGGCAGGAATTTGACGAACGGACTTGTTTGAAACGTAGGATCCTATGACGGAGCCACGTTGAAAGTCACATAGTTATTCATGGAGATTGCATGGCTGTCTATGGAGATTGCATGGCTGTGGGCTCGATTTTATACACCTGTTAGCAACGGATGTGGCTGAAGTTGTCTACATACTACTTATATATATAGCAATACATTTGCTTGACAATTTAGCCATTCAGCAAACTCTCCCAACCAGTGACCCACAGCTAGTGCATTCATCATAAGACAGCCAGGTGAGACAACCACATATCACAGTTGTATCTTAACCACATATCATATACATAATACAATACATAATACAATGCAAAATACAAAACAAAATGCATACAAATGTCTGTCTCTTCATAGTCCCGGATTTACCATAAAGTGTTATTTTTTCTGTTTTTGTTATAATCTGCTTAAATTATTATTATTTTTAAAATATTTTATTTGATATTTGATCAACAATACAAAACATACAACATACAAACAACGACATCATACAAACATTACACCTGCACAGACCACTAGCCGTCACCACTATCTCCAGCGCTCTAATCACTTTCCGCCACAAGGCCTCCTTTTGTTTGAATCTGCTTTTATTGCTAGCTTGAGTTACATGTGTTTCCCAGCATCTGTTCTGGACTTGGGTTCTAATTACTGTAATGCCTTCTCTCTACCATAGCAAGATACACACCTCCATTACTAATGTACATGGTAATGACAATTGAACAGAGTGCTTGTGTAACACATTTACTGGAGTTTTCTGCCTAAAATAGCTTTGCCATGATTCGTTAGGCAAACAGAGCAAATGTTGAACTTTAGATAGATAATACAACTCTCCAACATTATGAAACTACCAAAGCATTGTTGATTTCTAACAGTAATCCCCTAGCATCCCCATCTCAGCTGGTAGTTAGGAAAAATCCTGCAAACCAGAAGTAAGACGTATTATCTCTTACCTTTTGTGGTGAGATTATTTGAAGTCAACAAAACAGTGTCAGTGAGCAGCGCTTTATTCCAGTGTGTTTATATGCAGATGAAGAATACAGACTAAAAGCCCTTGATACCCGTTCAAGTCTGAGCCAATGTGCTTAGTGATAAGCGCCAAATCATACCAGGAGCCATGTTGCTCAGGGATGTGGAGCACAGCCATTTTGTTTGAAGTTATGAGGAGAAGTAGAGGAGTCCCTAACTAACGAAGTGAGAAGCACACTGAGAGATGGGGCTCTAAAGCGGAGACTGTTTCTTGTCACGGATTTGTAGCTTGTTGTTAAGTTGGTAAATTTGTCATTTAAGCAGGTAAAGTAAGTATTTGCTAATGTTTTGCTTGTCTGTTATGCTGCCTCTAAGGACATGTCTAGACAGAGTCAGTTTACTTTAGGATTGTAAGGGTTAGAAAAGCGCAGACTAGTTGTGTAGGCAAACAAGGTTATTCATGGCAGATTGCATTTCATTTAGGGATATGATATCGACCAGACTATTGTACAAATAGTTAGGGTATTAAGGCAGAATAAACACTTCAGACATTCTAAATATTGATATGTTTCTTTGACTGTGTACTGGCTTGTGTTGAAGAGGTGGTATTTCGTGTTCAATTTAAGGCTTCCTTCAAAGGGAAAACACCATGTATAATTAATTTCCCAGGAGTGAGTGGTGAGAACTGATCATAAAGCAGGGGTAATGGCTGCCATAAAGCAGTAGACTAACCCTGGTCCTCCGAGCCCCTCCAGGGCCCACTACCCCGCTGCCCTTCGAGAGGAGAGGAGATAAAACGCTCCTCCACGCCATCTCTGCCAATGTTAATTCAATTCTGCCTGGCTTAGTCTGCCGTGAGGGTCAAACAGAGGGATAAATCTACCCGCCTTAGAGCCTGGCTGGCTGGTGATTATCACTGGGTTGTTGTTAATACAACCCAAACACCCCATACTAAGGCTGCTCAGCCAAGAAATGGACAATGATGACTGTTGCTATACACATACCTCATTTTTAACAACGTCTCCCCCCTGATATAGTCCATCACACTTTTGGCATATTTTGTAACAGACATGGTTTGTAACAGACATGCCCCACACCCAATCAGTGGAAGCAGGCCATTATTTGTAAGAATTTGAATGGTTTGCCTACACAGATGGATAATCCACACTGTGTTATTCACCCAGTGTCTGGATGTCGTTAATTACTATACATTTTGGGAAGAGCAAGTACAGACAGCTCATCCCTCCAGCATTCCTGGTTTACAGGCCGGCGGAACATTCAAGGTCTTTCCGGTTATCTTGTCTAAAGATTGAATATGTTTACATGCAAAAGCAATGAAATCTAGACAGTTTCTGCCTCAACACTCTTGAGACAGAGCATCAAGGATGAACAAGATCGGAGGGAATCGATTAGGCGAGATCGATTAGGAAAACACTGTGACATGGATGGCATGATGGAACAGCATAGCGCCTGTCAGTAGACTGAACACCTTCCCCAGAGAGAAAATATACATGTAATGTGATCTCTCCCCAAACCAATACAAGTTATTTATCCAAACTTTCTTAAAAAACTAACACACTAGAGTGTTTAAATATTACTATAGATATGTGAAAAATGTCCCTCTTCACTAACCTTTATTTTTTTAACTGAAATGTTCCAGAAATAGTTTTAAAAAATACACAATTAACTATGTCTGATGACTCACTGCAAAGAGAACACATTATTTCAACGTTCATCATTTGTTATCCCCTTATGGTGTTCTTTCACTTTAGTAGTTGCGGTCTTTCCACAAGCCATTTGTCTTACGCAACATTAACTTGCATAACGTCGCCATACTACATTTATAACTAGTCTTAGTCCATTTGAATAATATAAAGCTTATCCTTTCTGTCAGCTTCATTCAATTATTCACATGCAGCAATAGAGACAGACAGGATCTCCGTCAGTGGACAAGAGAATTGGCGTTTGAGAAATGAAAAATCCTTTTTGTTTGCCCATATCCTCATGGCTTTAATGAAATCAGAAATAATTTTAATGAACTCATTATGTTTTTCTACCTTCAAAGCCCCTCTTCGAAGCCCCTTCATCACTAAGCTAAGGACCCTGGGACTAAACATCTCCCTTTGCAACTGGATCCTGGTCTTCCTGACGGTACACCCCCAGGTGGTAAGTGTAGGCAACAACACATCTGCCACGCTGATCCTCAACACTGGGGCCCCTAAGGGGTGTGTGCTTAGTCCCCTCCTGTACTCCCTGTTCACCCATGACTGCGTGGCCAGGCACGACTCCAACACCTTCATTAAGTTAGCTGACAACACAACAGCCTGATCAATGACAAGACAGCCTATAGGGAGGTCAGAGATCTGGCAGTGTGGTGCCAGGACAATAACCTCTCGCTCAATGTGAGCAAGACAAAGGAGCCGATTGTGGACTACAGGAAAAGGCGAGCCGAAAGGCCCCCAATAACATCAACAGAGCTGTAGTGGAGCAGGTCAAGAGTTTTGAGTTCCTTGGTGTCCACATCACCACATCACCAACAAACTAACATGGTCCAAACACACCAAGACAGTCATGAAGAGGGCACGACAATACCTTTTCCCCCTCAGGAGACTGAAAAGATTTGGCATAGGTCCCCAGATCCTCAAAAAGTTCACCATCGAGAGCATCCTGACCGGTTGCATCACTACCTGGTATGACAACTGCTCGGCATCTGACCGTAAGGCGCCACAGATGGTAATGCGTACGGCCCAGTATATCATTGGAGCCAAGCTTTCTGCCATCCAGGACCTATATTCTAGGTGGTGTCAGAGAAAGGCCCAAAAAAGGCCCAAATGACTCTAGTCAACCAATTCGTAGACTATTCTCTCTGCTCCCGCAAGGTAAGCGATACCGGAGCACCAAGTCTAGGACCAAAAGGTTCCTTAACAGCTTCTACCCCGAAGCCATAAGACTGCTGAACAATTAATAAAATGGCCACCCGGACTATTTACATTGCCCCCCCCTTCCCCTGCTACTCGCTGTTTATTATCTATGCATAGTCACTTTAACCCTACCTATATGTACAAATTGCCTCGACTAGCCTGTAACCCCGCACATTGACTCGGTACCAGTATCCCCGGTAAATAGCCTCGTTATTGTTATTTTATTGTGTTACTCTTCTTATTATTTTACATTTTTTTACTTATTTATTTACTAAATATGTTCTTAACTCTATTCCTTGAACTGCATAACTAAGCATTTCACAATAAGGTTATGTGACAGGTTAAAGGAAATATTCATAGCCCGTTATACATTAAAAAGTATTAGTAAGTTCATAGTATGTGAGGATCTTAAAACATCTAAGGTTAAAAAGATGCATTCAGTATTGGTTGATAGAGATTGATAACATTCATATAATTGTGTTAAAGTTCAAATCCGTCAAGCGTACAAAGGGTACGAATTGTGAGTAATGTGTAAACGTTATATTGATTACTTTATTTTGTGCTGCCTAAAAGTGTTAATCTGTGATCTACGAAATCCTCTTAATCTATGAGCCGGAGATCGATTGCTCTGGTCTCCACCCATATTCCTGGGGAAATCGCGGTCTTTTCTCATTGAACTAAAAGTTCAATTGAGAATACAACACCGTATCACTCTTGTGATTATTTCTCCCCTGTTTTCAGGGGCGTAACAGTTACACCTGTATCCGGCGCATGTGATAGATAAAGTTTGATTTAAATCCGGCTCTTGCTCTGTCTAACATTATTTTGACACATGGAGGATCACACTCAGCTGCTGTTTGTCGCAGTTTGATTCCTTGCCCTGGTGACAGCTTTGTTATTGAAATGTGGGTGGACATATGTGCATGGGATGCGTGAACACAGAGTAAGTTGTTGTTGTTGTTTAGTTTGGCTTTGTATATCACTACGTATCTCATACAATGTTACATGCTGAAGTTGATATTGGTATTGGCTATTATTACCTTTAGTGTCATTTCCATGTGTATGTTGCCCATTTGTATAGTTGGCGTTAACTGCTGTTGTTATTATTGTACGTTTATGTAATACCTGGTTATTAAATACAGTCCTTACCCATTGTGCTATTGCAGTTCTGTTCCATTTTTATTCTCTGTAGTCCATTTAATATGCCTACATTAATCCTGCTCTATTCATTGCATTCCATGTATATATTCATTATCTGTCTGGTTCTGTAACTTTACAGAACCATCTCCATGTTCATCTCCATGTTCACCCCCATTTACATCTCCATGTTCATCTCCATGTTCACCCCCATTTACATCTCCATGTTCATCCCCATTTACATCTCCATGTTCATCCCCATGTTCACCCCCATTTACATCTCCATGTTCATCCCCATGTTCACCCCCATTTACATCTCCATGTTCACCCCCATTTACATCTCCATGTTCATCCCCATTTACATCTCCATGTTCATCCCCATGTTCACCCCCATTTACATCTCCATGTTCATCCCCATGTTCACCCCCATTTACATCTCCATGTTCACCCCCATTTACATCTCCATGTTCACCCCCATTTACATCCCCATGTTCAGCCCCATTTACATCTCCATGTTCACCCCCATTTACATCTCCATGTTCACCCCCATTTACATCTCCATGTTCACCCCCATGTTCACCCCCATTTACATCTCCATGTTCACCCCCATGTTCATCTCCATGTTCACCCCCATTTACATCTCCATGTTCACCCCATGTTCATCTCCATGTTCACCCCCATTTACATCTCCATGTTCATCCCCATGTTCACCCCCATTTACATCTCCATGTTCACCCCCATGTTCACCCCCATATTCATCTCCATGTTCACCCCCATTTACATCTCCAGGTTCCTCCCCATTTACATCTCCATGTTAATCTCCATGTTCCTCTCCGTGTTAACTTTTGGGATGCTTTATTCCCCTCTAACCCGGGGCAGTGTCAGTGAGTCACAAATCAGTCAAATACTTAGATCCAGGTCACTCTCTTTCACTAGATATGACCTTACTATACTTATAATCAAGACTTTTGGAGTCCAGAATGTTATGTACATGTAGGACTCATTTACAACTGTGTTAACAGCCCTCTCTCTATTCACAAGGACTGTGTGTGTGGCCTAGCCGTCTAGGATGAAGTGGAACCTGTTCAAGAAGAAACCTGAAGCCATGGTCGGACCGGAGCCCACTGGGGCTGCAGTCTTAACTGTTGCCCCTGGCCCTGTGGCCTCCACCGCAGCTGACAACTCCACAGAGGCCGTCAAAAACGGCGATTTTGACGACATCAAGAATAAGTTCCTCAATGAGATTGACAAGATCCCATGTGAGTGCCTGTCTGGACGTTGCACAGTACCTAACACCCACACCTATCCAGATGAGTTTGCATGACTTTTATTGATAATTACACTGAACAAAAATATAAACGTAACATGTAAAGTGTTAGGCCCATGTTTCATGAGCTGAAATATAAGATCATAGAAATTTTACATTGTGTTATGCACAAATTTGTTTACTTCCCTGTTAGTGAGCATTTCTCCTTTGTCAAGATAGATAATCCATCCACCTGACAGATGCTGCATATCAAGAAGCTGATTAAACACATGATCATTGCACTGGTGCACTTTATGCTGGGGACAATAAAAGGCCACTCTAAAACATGCAGTTTGCCACACAACACAATGTTGCAATTGGTATACTGACTGCGGGAATGTCCACCAGAGCTGTGCCAGAGAATTTAATGTTAATTTCTCTACCATAAGCCGCCTGCAACGTTGTTTTCGAGAATTTGGCAGTAGATCCAACCGGCCTCACAACTGCAGACCATCGTAGGGGCGAGCGGTTTGGGATGCTCTGGATTGACGTGTACGACAGCGTGTTCCAGTTCCCTCCAATATCTGGTAACTTCGCACAGCCATTGAAGAGGAGTGGGACAACATTCCACAGGCCACAATCAACAACCTGTTAACTCTATGCGAAGGAGATGTGTCGCACTGCATAAGGCAAATGGTGGTCACACCAGATACTGACTGGTTTTCTTATCCACACCCCTACCTTTTTTTAAAGGTATCTGTGACCAACAGATGCATATCTGTTTTCCCAGTCATGTGAAATCCATAGATTTGAGCCTAATTCATTATTTTCAACTGACTGCTTTCCTTATTTGAACTGTAACTCAGTAAAGTCTTTGACATTGTTGCATGTTGCGTTTATATTTTTGTTCACTATAGATCTGTTCTCCCCCTGAAGGCAGTGACATCCACTTTAGGCCCTTATTATGTATTGATCAGGCGGTATCGTTGCGAATGGCATTCTCTGAAAATCTCATTTGCACCAAATCTAATTGTTACCTAATTGTTTTTTGTTTGTGTGTGTTTGTGTATGTTTCTGTGTGTGCGTTTGTGTGTGTGTGTGTGTGTATCTTAGTGCCATCATGGGCCATCATCGCCATTGCAGTTGTAGCTGCTACCCTGATTCTCACCTGCTGCTTCTGCATCGTTAAGAAGTGCTGTTGCAAGAAAAAGAAGAACAAGAAGGGCAAGAAAGGGAAGGGGGAAATGGGCATGACGAACATGAAAGGAGGAGAGGTATGTTCAAGCCAGAGGGGGGGGTAATTGTATAGTTATAAATCAGAATAAATACATTGGGAACTAACACCCAACTTAAAGCTGTTCTTTATGTAGAATATTTGCCAATAACAGCATAGAGAACCTATTGTCCCATAATTGACAACCACATCACTCAGTGGATGGCATAGTGAAAATAGAGCCCTGTCTAGCCATTTTAGAATTCATAACATTGTATATATTTAGTAAGTCATTTAGCCCATCATTGAACTGTCAAAATCTCTAGAAAATACCCCCCCCTTCCTTCTTCATTTCTTGTTGTTATATATTGTATTTGTCAGACATGTTAGTGGTGCTTTCTGTTGTGCTTTGGGACCAGGGTGAAAAATGACACAGCTGGGCTCTTTTGCATGGGGGAATTATACTATTGTTGATGGAATATATAATGCTTACCAATTAGCACAGAATAGTCATGCCAAAATTCTAATTCTAAACAGCCCGTAGCGACATTGTGGGGCTAAATGTTCTAGTCTAGTGCATAATCGATCATTTTACAGATTACATTTTGGTTCAATTGAACATTCTTCAACAACAACAACAGCAAGATCCCCAAACTGATGGTTAAATAAAACACACGGCCTCTAGTTTAGAGCTGGCCTTAGTGGGGTTCTAGCACTGTCATTTTTCCTGTCCTATAGTGTAGTCGTTGACTCTGCCTCTGCTCTCATTTCCCTCTATGGTGTCTGCTGTGAGTTCAATCTCTTCCTTTCTCCCTGCTCTCCTCCTTCCTGCTTTGTGTCTTATGTGTGCTCCGTGTATCTTGACTGTGGTGGACTTCTCTGTATACGGTAGGTCTGACGGCACAAGGCGCACCTCTGGCCTCTGTTTAAGCGTAGGGCAGGGGAAAGATGGGGGTGGGCTGGGCTTGTGGAAGGGGATTGGCGATTATTACAATGGGTGCTATGGCTTTCTATGTCTTGCAAGCTTAGGTGCTGTGGGTGCTTGAGGGTGTAGCTATGGGAAAGATTAAGCTGCTTTGCAAGTCTATTGATTTGATATGCTACCGCACCGACTGCCATGATGATGTCTTGAGTATCCATGGAGAGGTTGCAATTTTGGGCAAAAGATAAAACAAACAAACTATAAGACCTCTGAAAGTGGAAATGTTTTAAATGTTTTTGAAATGAACTTGCAACTCATCCTATGGTTGAGCCTCTGAATGATGACGAGTGCACTGAGGCAACCCACTAGAGATCACTAACATGCATGTGCAAAGGGTGAGGTTGGCTATTGTCAAATAATGGGGGAAACATTACCCGCTGAGATTTATGAACATGTCTCCACAATCAAATTACCTAATGAAGCACATTATTGTTCATAGTCTCTTACAGTAACTATAATACTAGTCTTTTCCATGCTTTCAGTGTGAAATTCATACATAATTTCTACATCATAAATTCAGCTGTGCAAACATGCTCAGAGATCAAGGTGAGACAGTGTTTTTTATCTCTTGACAAAGACCAACCTTTTCAGAAGGTATCATTGAATGGCCACAACTTGACTTGAGAGTAACTATCCTGGATGACCCAAGATGACGCTGACCCATTAGGTTATAATCAACATTTCCCTTTCTCCCTGGAGCAGTGGTGTCAGTGGAAAAGAATGGGGGTCAGAAAGTTTGCCTACTGGTAATAATGTGAGACACATTTGAATTCTCTTTAGACAGCATGATTCAAATCTAAACCCTGGTACTTCAATTGGCTGCCTACAGTTTTGATTTCAGAATTCCTTGCAGAATGTGAGCTCACAAATGAAAAGTTATCGTAGTTATGATGATGGGGACATACTTTTGGACATACCTTTCTGTAATCTTTGAATCCCACTGCATGTATGGTATGATTTAGACTGGAGCTCTCCAATATAGCATTACTTCTCATGGATGTGCAATTTTCACGAACACTCTAAGGAAAAAGGGTTCCAAAAGGGTTCTTTGGCTGTCCCCATAGGAGAACCCTTTTTGGTTCCAGGTAGAACCTACATGGAATCCCCAAAAGTTATTCAAAGGGTCCTCCTATGGGGACAGCCGAAGAACCCTTTAAGGTTCTAGATAGCACTTTTTTCCTAAGAGTGTACACAGAGTTTTTCAGGATTGCAAAGTACGCAATCTTGACTAACAAAAATATTACTGACATTGATACATTACTTTAATGCACATCAGGAGTCATTATTGAGACTATAGGAGACTGAAAAAGGCTGAGTCATTTCATTCACATTATTTAAAGACTACTGTATTCTCCTGCATTGATTGACCTGGCATGCTCGAATGTAAAGCATTTACCGCAACAAATGTACAGAATGCCACTATAAGGAGATGGTGTGTGTGTGTGTGTGTTTGTGTTTGAACGTGTGTTTGAAGAGTGGGTGAGTTTTTCTGCAAGCCTGCATGCGAGAGCCTTGGCATGTGAGTGTGTGCTTATGTGTGCTTGTTGTTAGTTAAATGTTTGCTCAGTAGATGTGAGGTATATTATGTATGCAAGGCTGTGTATGCAAGGGTGAATATAATATGTAGAATACAGTGTGTTTGTGTGAATGGGTTAGTAATTGGGTCTGTGTTTGTGTGTGAATGGAATACAACAGAATGAGCTGCAGTCTGCCCCAGTTCCTCTTCCAGGGTAAGCTCTGCGATAAATAGCATGGCCCTACTAATTGACATTATTAAGTAATGTACAGTATGTGTCGAGGACAATATAAAAGAAATGCATTAGAAGTTAGGCAAAAAATCCCTTAAAGGTCAGTAATTCTACGATGATGTCATGGTTAGCTATTTGGCTAATTATATTATCATATGAGCTGACACTGGGATTTGTAAATGTTCCTTATAACTAGAGATACTGTACAATACATCTGTAACACGCAATGTGTATTAGCAGGAGTTATGAGCTCTTATCTGCTGTAGATTAGTGTCGATTTTTCAGTAATTAAAGTAATTACGATGATTATGTCAGTGGAGGTGTAATCTTAGACAGTAATAGTGCAAACAGATTTCTGGGAGGTTGGAGTGCAGTTCCCGGCAACAAGGAGAAAACAGAATACAAGCATTGTATTGTTTCTGTAGACTTTGACACAAACCTTTATCAATGTCAAAATGCCAGGATTTGCAGCAAGAACATAAAACATTTGTCCTGTCTGGGGCTACCCTTGTAGCAAACCTCGACTACATCTTGACTGTTTTACTGCCCTTTTTTTCCCTTTTGACATTCAGTATATCGATCTCTTTCTATGTTATGTCAATGAATGTATACAGTAAAGAATGAATTATGAATATATATATAGTGCAAAAGCAAAATGGTGTCCACTCAAGGAATGGTGAAATCAAGTCATGTTGCAACCAAGGTCATCGATGAAAAGATGTGCACTAGTAACATCTGGGTAAGCAAGCAGGGGGTAAGTGGCAGGTAGATGGCTGCTGTGACTAACTGGACCACTGAAGAAGAATCTATAGGTGTTTTTGACTATTGGTTCAAATGTCTGACGCCCACTCTGCCCCTTCCTCCCCCTTGTCATTCCAGAAACAGGACGATGATGATTATGATGAAGATGATGCTGAGACTGGTATGACTGGAGATGAGAAAGAGGAAGAGGTGAAGGAGAAAGAAAAGCTTGGGAAGCTTCAGTATTCCATAGATTACGACTTCCAGGACAACAAGGTGGGTGTTTTGACTTGAGCAGATGGCTTTTTGACGACTCCGGAGCTTAAAAAATAGAAAATTTTACTGTGCTGTAAAAAGGAAAAAACAAAGCTAACTGCCTAAGCCTCTAGTCCAAGGTAGTTTTTCACATGACGGCTTTCAAAGGCAATGGACTTTTGCCATTTGCTGAGTTTTTTATCCTTCGGAAATGCAGCTTTGAATTGGTCCAAAAGCCAAGGACAGCTGTAAATGTGAATTTGCTGACACTAAAGGATTGATTCAATCCATCGTTCTACGGTTATGCTTTCGAGATCAAATCAGTCAAACTTTTACAAAGATTCCATTCCTTGTTTGTGTTATATATGCAGCGTATGAATGGATTTCCTTGACCTGTTATGCAGCATTTGCTCCGTCATCATACTCTTCTGTGGAGAATGTATTTGTTCACTGATACTTTGAGGAGCACAGACAGGCAGGCAGGCTGGCAGGCAGGCAGGCAGGCAGACAGACAGACAGACAGACAGACCTCACCACACCAAAGCGTCTTTATCATGTTCATCGTAATGTGTTACACAAGCATAAAGTAAGGGCTTTCTTTGATCTCTTCAAAGAAACATATGTTCAAAGAACTGTGGGTTGTCTCTGTGGAACTGTGAGAGGACACTGTCTGGGTACATTGAGACTGATTAATCATGCATAGAGCAAATTGACTGACCCCTTTTACCCTTGATCTCTGATCCCTAGCTCACAGTAGGCCTCCTCCAAGCAGCTGATCTCCTCTCCATGGACAGCGGCGGCACCTCTGACCCCTATGTCAAGGTCTATGTCCTCCCAGACAAGAAGAAGCATTTTACCACCAAGGTGCACAAGAAGACGCTAAACCCTACCTTCAATGAGACCTTTGTTTTCAAGGTAGGCTACTGTATTTTGATTTCTCTCTCTCTCTCTCTCTCTCTCTCTCTCTCATATATATTTATATATATAACGTGTATCAGAATTATAAAGATAAATCTAATATACCTAAGCTGTGATGGTTGGCCAGACCATAACTCCTGCCAGACAGCCAGTTACCCAAAGCCTGATGCATCAGCTATGCTCTCTCTCTTCTGATCCATCCGCTGGGCTGGTATTTCAGATAACAGAGATTCCCCAGTCCACTGCAGACTCCCTGCATCTGATACCAACTAGCCTCCACCACTGAATCTCCTCGGACGATAATAGAGGCAGAGCCTAGACTTGCATTAGTAGATGCTCAGATGCATTTCCTTCAAACAATCTCTAATTTGTTTAATTTAATTTTGGACAAAATGTACTTTAGAAAGTGCCTATTAAGTGCAAATTAAAGAAACCGGGTTGACGATTTCACCTTAAATCAGCCATAAATCCCTTGTGATGACAGGAATGGAAGCTTGTTGTGTGCAACAGGGAGTTGCAATTCAAGGAAACCTTAAAAAAAGGTTAGTTGTTAAAAAATGTCTAACCTGTCTATCTATGGGTAACAAGGTTGACGTGTTATACTCGACCCGCTCAGTTTTCCACCACAAAACTCCAGAAAACTGCCAAAAAGGAGTAGAACCAGCTCTTCTGCTTTTACACTGTGATTTTACTATTATATGTTTCTTTTGGAAACAATATTTAAAAAGGAATAGTTTCACCATGTTACAATTGAGAGTTCAGTTCACGTAAATGAGGGACAGACTAAATTCATCACTAATCACATTAGAGAGGCTTCAGAGGCTAACATTTACAAAAGAAAGTGATCTTGATGGGGGTTTTGATGTTTTTCAGATTCCATTCCAGGAGATGGGTGGCAAGACTTTGGTCATGCAGGTCTTTGACTTTGACCGCTTCTCTAAGCATGACGTCATTGGAGAGGTGAAACTACCCTTGCACAAACTGGACCTGGCCCAGCCACTGGAGGAGTGGAGGGACCTGGACAGTGCAGAGAAAGAAGAGGTAAAATGTTGAAGACCATCTCCCACTTTTATTCAGTCCTTTGAAATACGTATCACGTTGTACAGTTCAGAATGATGTTCATCCTCGTCGTATGAATGGTTCCCTATATTTAGTGTTGCATAGTGTGAATGGTTCCCTATATTTAGTGTTGCTTAGTGTGAATGGTTCCCTATATTTAGTGTTGCTTAGTGTGAATGTTTCCCTATATTTAGATGTTGCTTAGTGTGAATGTTTCCCTATATTTAGATGTTGCTTAGTGTGAATGGTTCCCTATATTTAGTGTTGCATAGTGTGAATGGTTCCCTATATTTAGTGTTGCTTAGTGTGAATGGTTCCTTATATTTAGGTGTTGCTTAGTGTGAATGGTTCCCTATATTTAGTGTTGCTTAGTGCGAATGGTTCCCTATATTTAGATGTTGCTTAGTGTGAATGGTTCCCTATATTTAGTGTTGCTTCGTGCGAATGGTTCCCTATATTTAGTGTTGCTTCGTGTGAATGGTTCCCTATATTTGGTGTTGCTTAGTGTGATTGGTTCCCTATATTTAGGTGTTGCTTAGTGTGAATGGTTCCCTATATTTAGGTGTTGCTTAGTGTGAATGGTTCCCTATATTTAGGAGTTGCTTAGTGTGAATGGTTCCTTATATTTAGATGTTGCTTAGTGTGAATGGTTCCCTATATTTAGTGTTGCATAGTGTGAATGGTTCCATATATTTAGGTGTTGCTTAGTGTGAATGGTTCCTTATATTTAGGAGTTGCTTAGTGTGAATGGTTCCCTATATTTAGGTGTTGCTTAGTGTGAATGGTTCCTTATATTTAGGAGTTGCTTAGTGTGAATGGTTCCCTATATTTAGGTGTTGCTTAGTGTGAATGGTTCCTTATATTTAGTGTTGCTTAGTGTGAATGGTTCCCTATATTTAGGTGTTGCTTAGTGTGAATGGTTCCTTATATTTAGTGTTGCTTAGTGTGAATGGTTCCCTATATTTAGGTGTTGCTTAGTGTGAATGGTTCCTTATATTTAGGAGTTGCTTAGTGTGAATGGTTCCTTATATTTAGATGTTGCTTAGTGTGAATGGTTCCCTATATTTAGTGTTGCATAGTGTGAATGGTTCCATATATTTAGGTGTTGCTTAGTGTGAATGGTTCCCTATATTTAGTGTTGCTTCGTGTGAATGGTTCCCTATATTTAGTGTTGCTTCGTGTGAATGGTTCCCTATATTTAGTGTTGCTTCGTGTGAATGGTTCCCTATATTTAGTGTTGCTTAGTGTGAATGATTCCCTATATTTGGTGTTCCTTAGTGTGAATGGTTCCCTATATTTAGGTGTTGCTTAGTGCGAATGGTTCCCTATATTTGGTGTTGCTTAGTGTGAATGGTTCCCTATATTTAGGTGTTGCTTAGTGTGAATGGTTCCCTATATGTAGGTGTTGCTTAGTGTGAATGGTTCCCTATATTTGGTGTTGCTTCGTGTGAATGGTTCCCTATATTTGGTGTTGCTTCGTGTGAATGGTTCCCTATATTTAGTGTTGCTTAGTGTGAATGGTTCCCTATATTTAGTGTTGCTTAGTGTGAATGGTTCCCTATATTTGGTGTTGCTTCGTGTGAATGGTTCCCTATATTTAGTGTTGCTTAGTGTGAATGGTTCCCTATATTTAGTGTTGCTTAGTGTGAATGGTTCCCTATATTTAGTGTTGCTTCGTGTGAATGGTTCCCTATATTTAGTGTTGCTTAGTGTGAATGGTTCCCTATATTTAGTGTTGCTTAGTGTGAATGGTTCCCTATATTTAGGGGTTGCTTAGTGTGAATGTTTCCCTATATTTAGATGTTGCTTAGTGTGAATGGTTCCCTATATTTGGTGTTGCTTCGTGTGAATGGTTCCCCATATTTAGTGTTGCTTAGTGTGAATGGTTCCCTATATTTAGGGGTTGCTTAGTGTGAATGGTTCCCTATATTTCGGTGTTGCTTAGTGTGAATGTTTCCCTATATTTAGATGTTGCTTAGTGTGAATGTTTCCCTATATTTAGTGTTGCTTAGTGTGAATGTTTCCATATATTTAGATGTTGCTTAGTGTGAATGTTTCCCTATATTTAGTGTTGCTTAGTGTGAATGTTTCCCTATATTTAGATGTTGCTTAGTGTGAATGTTTCCCTATATTTAGTGTTGCTTAGTGTGAATGTTTCCCTATATTTAGAAGTTGCTTAGTGTGAATGGTTCCCTATATTTAGTGTTGCTTCGTGCGAATGGTTCCCTATATTTGGTGTTGCTTAGAGTGAATGGTTCCCTATATTTAGTGTTGCATAGTGTGAATGGTTCCCTATATTTAGTGTTGCTTAGTGTGAATGGTTCCCTATCTTTAGTGTTGCTTCGTGTGAATGGTTCATCATATTTGGTGTTGCTTAGTGTGAATGGTTCCCTATATTTAGGGGTTGCTTAGTGTAAATGGTTCCCTATATTTAGGTGTTGCTTAGTGTGAATGTTTCCCTATATTTAGATGTTGCTTAGTGCGAATGGTTCCCTATATTTAGTGTTGCTTAGTGCGAATGGTTCCCTATATTTAGATGTTGCTTAGTGTGAATGGTTCCCTATATTTAGTGTTGCTTCGTGCGAATGGTTCCCTATATTTAGTGTTGCTTCGTGTGAATGGTTCCCTATATTTGGTGTTGCTTAGTGTGATTGGTTCCCTATATTTAGGTGTTGCTTCGTGTGAATGGTTCCCTATATTTAGGTGTTGCTTAGTGTGAATGGTTCCTTATATTTAGTGTTGCTTAGTGTGAATGGTTCCCTATATTTAGGTGTTGCTTAGTGTGAATGGTTCCTTATATTTAGTGTTGCTTAGTGTGAATGGTTCCCTATATTTAGGTGTTGCTTAGTGTGAATGGTTCCTTATATTTAGGAGTTGCTTAGTGTGAATGGTTCCTTATATTTAGATGTTGCTTAGTGTGAATGGTTCCCTATATTTAGTGTTGCATAGTGTGAATGGTTCCATATATTTAGGTGTTGCTTAGTGTGAATGGTTCCCTATATTTAGTGTTGCTTCGTGTGAATGGTTCCCTATATTTAGTGTTGCTTCGTGTGAATGGTTCCCTATATTTAGTGTTGCTTCGTGTGAATGGTTCCCTATATTTAGTGTTGCTTAGTGTGAATGATTCCTATATTTGGTGTTCCTTAGTGTGAATGGTTCCCTATATTTAGGTGTTGCTTAGTGCGAATGGTTCCCTATATTTGGTGTTGCTTAGTGTGAATGGTTCCCTATATTTAGGTGTTGCTTAGTGTGAATGGTTCCCTATATGTAGGTGTTGCTTAGTGTGAATGGTTCCCTATATTTGGTGTTGCTTCGTGTGAATGGTTCCCTATATTTGGTGTTGCTTCGTGTGAATGGTTCCCTATATTTAGTGTTGCTTAGTGTGAATGGTTCCCTATATTTAGTGTTGCTTAGTGTGAATGGTTCCCTATATTTGGTGTTGCTTCGTGTGAATGGTTCCCTATATTTAGTGTTGCTTAGTGTGAATGGTTCCCTATATTTAGTGTTGCTTAGTGTGAATGGTTCCCTATATTTAGTGTTGCTTCGTGTGAATGGTTCCCTATATTTAGTGTTGCTTAGTGTGAATGGTTCCCTATATTTAGTGTTGCTTAGTGTGAATGGTTCCCTATATTTAGTGTTGCTTCGTGCGAATGGTTCCCTATATTTGGTGTTGCTTAGTGTGAATGTTTCCCTATATTTAGAAGTTGCTTAGTGTGAATGGTTCCCTATATTTAGTGTTGCTTCGTGCGAATGGTTCCCTATATTTGGTGTTGCTTAGAGTGAATGGTTCCCTATATTTAGTGTTGCATAGTGTGAATGGTTCCCTATATTTAGTGTTGCTTAGTGTGAATGGTTCCCTATCTTTAGTGTTGCTTCGTGTGAATGGTTCATAATATTTGGTGTTGCTTAGTGTGAATGGTTCCCTATATTTAGGGGTTGCTTAGTGTAAATGGTTCCCTATATTTAGGTGTTGCTTAGTGTGAATGTTTCCCTATATTTAGATGTTGCTTAGTGCGAATGGTTCCCTATATTTAGTGTTGCTTAGTGCGAATGGTTCCCTATATTTAGATGTTGCTTAGTGTGAATGGTTCCCTATATTTAGTGTTGCTTCGTGCGAATGGTTCCCTATATTTAGTGTTGCTTCGTGTGAATGGTTCCCTATATTTGGTGTTGCTTAGTGTGATTGGTTCCCTATATTTAGGTGTTGCTTCGTGTGAATGGTTCCCTATATTTAGGTGTTGCTTAGTGTGAATGGTTCCCTATATTTAGGAGTTGCTTAGTGTGAATGGTTCCTTATATTTAGATGTTGCTTAGTGTGAATGGTTCCCTATATTTAGTGTTGCATAGTGTGAATGGTTCCATATATTTAGGTGTTGCTTAGTGTGAATGGTTCCTTATATTTAGGAGTTGCTTAGTGTGAATGGTTCCCTATATTTAGGTGTTGCTTAGTGTGAATGGTTCCTTATATTTAGGAGTTGCTTAGTGTGAATGGTTCCCTATATTTAGGTGTTGCTTAGTGTGAATGGTTCCTTATATTTAGTGTTGCTTAGTGTGAATGGTTCCCTATATTTAGGTGTTGCTTAGTGTGAATGGTTCCTTATATTTAGTGTTGCTTAGTGTGAATGGTTCCCTATATTTAGGTGTTGCTTAGTGTGAATGGTTCCTTATATTTAGGAGTTGCTTAGTGTGAATGGTTCCTTATATTTAGATGTTGCTTAGTGTGAATGGTTCCCTATATTTAGTGTTGCATAGTGTGAATGGTTCCATATATTTAGGTGTTGCTTAGTGTGAATGGTTCCCTATATTTAGTGTTGCTTCGTGTGAATGGTTCCCTATATTTAGTGTTGCTTCGTGTGAATGGTTCCCTATATTTAGTGTTGCTTCGTGTGAATGGTTCCCTATATTTAGTGTTGCTTAGTGTGAATGATTCCCTATATTTGGTGTTCCTTAGTGTGAATGGTTCCCTATATTTAGGTGTTGCTTAGTGCGAATGGTTCCCTATATTTGGTGTTGCTTAGTGTGAATGGTTCCCTATATTTAGGTGTTGCTTAGTGTGAATGGTTCCCTATATGTAGGTGTTGCTTAGTGTGAATGGTTCCCTATATTTGGTGTTGCTTCGTGTGAATGGTTCCCTATATTTGGTGTTGCTTCGTGCGAATGGTTCCCTATATTTTGTGTTGCTTAGTGTGAATGGTTCCCTATATTTAGTGTTGCTTAGTGTGAATGGTTCCCTATATTTAGTGTTGCTTCGTGTGAATGGTTCCCTATATTTAGTGTTGCTTAGTGTGAATGGTTCCCTATATTTAGTGTTGCTTAGTGTGAATGGTTCCCTATATTTAGGGGTTGCTTAGTGTGAATGTTTCCCTATATTTAGATGTTGCTTAGTGTGAATGGTTCCCTATATTTGGTGTTGCTTCGTGTGAATGGTTCCCCATATTTAGTGTTGCTTAGTGTGAATGGTTCCCTATATTTAGGGGTTGCTTAGTGTGAATGGTTCCCTATATTTCGGTGTTGCTTAGTGTGAATGTTTCCCTATATTTAGATGTTGCTTAGTGTGAATGGTTCCCTATATTTAGTGTTGCTTAGTGTGAATGTTTCCATATATTTAGATGTTGCTTAGTGTGAATGTTTCCCTATATTTAGTGTTGCTTAGTGTGAATGTTTCCCTATATTTAGATGTTGCTTAGTGTGAATGTTTCCCTATATTTAGATGTTGCTTAGTGTGAATGTTTCCCTATATTTAGTGTTGCTTAGTGTGAATGTTTCCCTATATTTAGAAGTTGCTTAGTGTGAATGGTTCCCTATATTTAGTGTTGCTTCGTGCGAATGGTTCCCTATATTTGGTGTTGCTTAGAGTGAATGGTTCCCTATATTTAGTGTTGCATAGTGTGAATGGTTCCCTATATTTAGTGTTGCTTAGTGTGAATGGTTCCCTATCTTTAGTGTTGCTTCGTGTGAATGGTTCATCATATTTAGTGTTGCTTAGTGTGAATGGTTCCCTATATTTAGGTGTTGCTTAGTGTGAATGTTTCCCTATATTTAGATGTTGCTTAGTGTGAATGGTTCCCTATATTTAGTGTTGCTTCGTGCGAATGGTTCCCTATATTTGGTGTTGCTTAGTGTGAATGGTTCCCTATCTTTAGTGTTGCTTCGTGCGAATGGTTCCCTATATTTGGTGTTGCTTAGTGTGAATGGTTCCCTATATTTGGTGTTGCTTCGTGTGAATGGTTCCCTATATTTAGTGTTGCTTAGTGTGAATGGTTCCCTATATTTAGGGGTTGCTTAGTGTGAATGGTTCCCTATATTTAGGTGTTGCTTAGTGTGAATGTTTCCCTATATTTAGATGTTGCTTAGTGTGAATGGTTCCCTATATTTGGTGTTGCTTCGTGTGAATGGTTCCCTATATTTAGTGTTGCATAGTGTGAATGGTTCCCTATATTTAGTGTTGCTTAGTGTGAATGGTTCCCTATCTTTAGTGTTGCTTCGTGTGAATGGTTCCCCATATTTAGTGTTGCTTAGTGTGAATGGTTCCCTATATTTAGGGGTTGCTTAGTGTGAATGGTTCCCTATATTTCGGTGTTGCTTCGTGTGAATGTTTCCCTATATTTAGATGTTGCTTAGTGTGAATGTTTCCCTATATTTAGTGTTGCTTAGTGTGAATGTTTCCATATATTTAGATGTTGCTTAGTGTGAATGTTTCCCTATATTTAGTGTTGCTTAGTGTGAATGTTTCCCTATATTTAGATGTTGCTTAGTGTGAATGTTTCCCTATATTTAGATGTTGCTTAGTGTGAATGGTTCCCTATCTTTAGTGTTGCTTCGTGTGAATGGTTCCCCATATTTAGTGTTGCTTAGTGTGAATGGTTCCCTATATTTAGGGGTTGCTTAGTGTGAATGGTTCCCTATATTTCGGTGTTGCTTAGTGTGAATGTTTCCCTATATTTAGATGTTGCTTAGTTTGAATGGTTCCCTATATTTAGTGTTGCTTAGTGTGAATGGTTCCCTATCTTTAGTGTTGCTTAGTGTGAATGGTTCCCTATATTTAGGTGTTGCTTAGTGTGAATGTTTCCCTATATTTAGATGTTGCTTAGTGTGAATGGTTCCCTATATTTAGAAGTTGCTTAGTGTGAATGGTTCCCTATATTTAGTGTTGCTTCGTGTGAATGGTTCCCTATATTTAGATGTTCCTTCGTGTGAATGGTTCCCTATATTTTGGTGTTGCTTAGTGTGAATGGTTCCCTATATTTGGTGTTGCTTAGTGTGAATGGTTCCCTATATTTAGTGATACTTAGTGTGAATGGTTCCCTATATTTAGTGATACTTAGTGTGAATGGTTTCCTATATCTAGGTGTCGCTTAGTGTGAATGGTTCCCTATATGTCAATGTCGCTTAGTGTGAATGGTTCCCTATATTTGGTGTTGCTTAGTGTGAATGTTTCCCTATATTTAGTGTTGCATAGTGTGAATGGTTCCATATATTTAGGAGTTGCTTAGTGTGAATGGTTCCATGTATTTAGGAGTTGCTTAGTGTGAATGGTTCCCTATATTTAGGAGTTGCTTAGTGTGAATGGTTCCCTATAGTTAGGTGTTGCTTAGTGTGAATGGTTCCCTATATTTAGGAGTTGCTTAGTGCGAATGGAAGACATGCACACAATGAGGATGAACATTGAGGAGGAATATTATTAGATTGAATAGGTTTTGTTCTCCTCTTTACCTTCTTCTCCCATCCCACACGCAGCAAGAGAAGCTGGGAGATATCTGCATCTCTCTGCGCTATGTGCCCACTGCTGGGAAACTTACCATCTGTATCCTGGAGGCCAAGAACCTCAAGAAGATGGACGTGGGAGGACTGTCAGGTAAAATATGGAAACATAATGATCACTGTGAATAAAACAATTGAACAGATGAACAGTGGAGTTTAAGCCACGCATACAGTATCTCCCATATCCTGGTTCAATGTCCCCTTGGTCAAGGTCGAGGCAATCCCTCTATTCACACAGTACGACACCCAAATCTATATTCCAAAATCTATATTAATACAGCTATTTCAGAGTGTTTCTTTGTGCATTATTATGTGGTAAAGGCTAGATTATATAACATGAAATAGGATCCAGTAAAACCTTGTGAACCGACCGTATGATTTTGATCTGTATGGTGAGCTGCTGTAGGCTACATTGCAAGCAGCCAATCTCCGGGGCCATTCAGTTTGCGCTCACGTGCTGACTCTGATGTTCCCACGACTCTTCACTCCCTTCAGCTAAACTGCACTGCAACCATCTGCTGGCAGTTTACTGCATTGCAACCACTGCTGGGTTCCTTTTGTTACTGGAGCCCTGATGGTAATGAAGTATTGTGTTTTAATGATTGAACTCTGCTGAAACAATGTGACAGAGGCAATAAGATACATCTATTAAACGACATAAAGCCATGTTTGTTAATAATCCCAATAGTGAGTCTGATACCAGGCTTGTTTTAATACCTGGCTGTGTGTATCAATCCCTCTGTGTGCAGATCCCTATGTGAAGATCAACTTGATGCAGAACGGCAAGCGTCTGAAGAAGAAGAAGACCACGGTGAAGAAGAACACTCTGAATCCATACTACAACGAGTCCTTCAGCTTTGAGATTCCTATTGAGCAGATGCAGGTAGTGTACAGCTATGAACAAAGCACTCAAAAAGACCTACCTACCTACCTACCTACCCACCCACCTACCTACCTACCCACCTACCTACCTACCTACCCACCTACCTACCTACCTACCCACCCACGCACCTACCTACCCACCTACCTACCTACCTACCCACCCACCTACCTACCTACCCACCCACCCACCTACCCACCCACCCCACCCTACCTACCTACCCACCCACCCACCTACCTACCTACCCACCTACCTACCTACCTACCTACCCACCCACCTACCTACCTACCCACCCACCCACCTACCTACCTACCTACCCACCCACGCACCTACCTACCCACCTACCTACCTACCTACCCACCCACCTACCTACCTACCCACCCACCCACCTACCTACCTACCTACCTACCCACCTACATACCTACCTACCTACCTACCTTCCCACCCACCCACCTACCTACCTAACCACCTACCTACCTACCTACCTACCTACCTGACCGCAGCACAGCCATGCTAAAACCAGAATGAATTATGCCCCTTGTGTATCATTGAATTAGATGACAGTAATGCAAGAGTGTACAGCTGAAAGGGGACAAAGTACCAAAGGCATACATACTGTACACCATGGAATTACAATTCAATTGGGCAATTATATTCCGTAATATCTTTCTAAATGTCAATAATATAACACTTGCTTTTTCTCATTCCCTAGAAAATCCAAGCTGTGGTCACAGTGCTGGATTATGACAAGATCGGTAAAAACGACGCAATCGGGAAGATCTGGGTGGGCAGCAAGGCGACTGGCACCCAGCTGAAGCACTGGTCCGACATGCTGGCCAACCCTCGCCGCCCCATCGCCCAGTGGCATCCACTGCAGCCCGAGGAGGAGATTGATGCTTCGCTGGCAGCCCTGAACGCCAAGAAGTAAACCTCCTCTACCCACTAACACCCATACCCAAACATACCCATCCTCCTCACCCCTGGTCCTACACATCTCCCAATAATACATTCCAAACCAACACACCAACCAATTCTACACCCTATACCACAAAAGATACCTACCTATATCCCAATAGACATGATCAAAAAATAATAAAAAATAAAACATTCATTCCACAAGGAGACAGTCACAAGATCACTCAATTGATGTTTGTATTGGGGTTGCAGTTAGTTACATTGTGTCATGAGGATAGGAGCCTAGAGTGTGAAAACAGCGGTCCAATGTGATGGAGGATTAGGGAAGTAAAACCACACATTCACTCATTTTGTACCTTTTCATCTCCTCCCCTTAGAAACACCATTGCTTCAATTCTGCTTAATACTTAAAATGCTTTATACTGCCATGTAATAGAGGAAAAACACAAGCAGGTTAATTCCTTGGGTGTATTGTTGCACCATGCTCCACACCTGCCAGTTACTTACTTACTACATACTAGATACAATTAGTTTGAACTACATTCCTAGAGTTGGGTAAAGAGTAGAGATAGACAATATCCAGTTACCCCACACTGTTAACACACTGCCTTTTTGATCATTAGCTCATCTGCTCACCCATATTCTCAGGTACACTGAGAGAACTGAAACTTCATGCCTTTTTTTCTAAACGGGTTGTTATTCAAAATGCTCCGCAACATGATCAGAGAATAATGTTTTTGATGATTTTAACATCTCAGTCTGGTGCTGGATTGGTTTATTTTTCCATAATCTAAGACTAGTCTAAATTTATCACTGAAATGGCAACAGGAGAGTCTCTCGAGTGTCTCTCAATAACACCGTTTGTGGCTGTCAGTCAACAGAGTAGAGATGTGAAATATGTTTAGGATAAAGGGACTATGAGCCACTGGAAGTGTCTACTATGGCCTATGTTGGGAAAGCATGCAAGAGAAAGAATATATGTGTGGAAACTCCAAGGACTGAATGGAAGGTCCCATTCAGTCCATGGAGTTTCCACACAGATATTTCTCTCTTGCATGCTTTCCCAACATGGGCCATGATAGACACTTACATGCATGCAAGAGAGAGCATATCTGTGAGAATATCTGTGTGGAGACTCCAAGGACTGAATTAGACCCTGGTTGACACAATGTTGTTTGTCAGGTGTCTATTCTACTATTCTACTGCCTGCAATCTACCACCTTCCCCTCCAATGCCTCTACTATTTAGGATCTATCTCCCTGTTCAGTGCTACTGCCATTAGTCATGGACTCACAACAAGGATTTCACTTATTCAAAGGAATCCCTGTATCCGTCTTACAGTCATAAAGGAGACAAGCCTTCCGAGTAATGAAATAAGCAATTCTCAACTACCAGGGACGCCTTCCAATTAGCTGTGTTGTTTTTTACTCACTCTTTTCTTTTCAACGTCAAACACTTTTATTCCTCAAGCACTTTAAATCAAAATGTTCTGTTCTAATTCTACTCTCCAAAAACCAGAGATTTAACAATTTATTTTATGATGAATCATTTCTGGTAAAAAAACAAGAGTGAATTTATGAGTGAATCATTATTTTTGTAGTTTTTCTTTGATCATTTTAACCTTGTTTTTCTTGTGAATGCACTTTGATTGCTCTGAGACAATTGTTGTTGTTAAGTTTGATTGAAAGGATAAGATCTGGAAGGTTCCCGTTATGTGTATGTTATACACAGATGGCCAAACTGCTGAATCTAATTGCACTATACTGGATATCTCTATGTTACGTGGTTGTAGATTGTTCTTTGATCTATGGAGTTTTTGTGATGAGATGTCCTGAGTTTGAGTCAGGTCACATATTCAAAAGTCTTCTGATTGGGAATAAGACACATTTCAATTAAATGCTGTTCCTCAGATCCTTCGCTGAATAAGTGATTTTACATTTTGACTTTCTCTTGAGATAAATTTGAGTATAAAACTGATCATCTGACTGAATTAAATTGACATTAAAAAAATGTAAAAGTCGTAGCAAAATGCCATTAGACTTTGGAGCCACACTAGTAATGTAATGGGACATGAACTGTCTCTGTGCACCATCTTGTTCCAAACAACAAAATAGTTCAAAGCAATGTATTTCAAGGACGGTAAAAAGTACTTGATTGTGTTTAAGAACAAGCGAAGCAGTTTAATGTTTTAACAGTTTGACAACTTTTATACTTTTGGGAATTACAGTAGTGAATGTTGGTTAATGTATTGCTTTTCTCTATAGGACAACCATATCTTTATGTATATGTCCAGTAGGGGTCAGATTAGTTATGTTTTATATTTCATTTGATTTAGTTTCTTTATGTTCAAAAAGCAACACTAAAGAAAAGACTAAATGCAAGCAATCAAACGACCCATCGGTGAGTAGTTTTGCCTATATACATAGTTCATACAGGTTGATACTGCATGTTTCTACAAAATACTGTACAAAATAGCATGTTTTAGAGATAAAGCAAAAATAATTTGTGTACGTGGGTGTCATTTGTCATTTTAATACTGTAACACAATGCAGGAAAAAAGATACACTGTATATTTTCTAAATGAAACAAATACGGTATGTATTTATTTTCCACAAATGGGTTATTGGAGACAATGTCATAATATATTAGAATAATATGATTCTGTCCATGCCTAAACTTTTAAGCAAGTTTGTCGTCAAGTACTGTGTGTGATTTCATGTAGGATAAAAATGTAGCCGCATGCTTGCTATCTAAATCCTCGTGATTTCATTTGGATGAATTATAATTGATTTCAAATGTATTTATTTATGTATTGTTTCCTTTGAGATGATTTAAGTCTGTTGGTCTTCTTGCCAAACATCAGTGATTGTAGGGGGTCTCCAAGTTCAAGAAATACAACTATTCCAAAGTGGAACTCTTCAATGATCAGTGCCATTGCTGAAACATATCCACCATTTGGTTAAAAAGACTGTAAAAAAAGATCAACCTGATTTTTGGACAAACATGTATTACAAGCCTACTATTTAGGATGCTAATGAGCCCACCAGAACTGAATCCACACATCTCCAAACTAGACATACAGCTTGGAGTCCCCTACTGTACATGAAACATTTTTGGGGGAGTTTTACTTTGCGTTGGTTTAATGACCTGACACCCTTTGCAATTATATATATTTTACAGTGCTAATTACACAAATATATGTGAATGTGTATACAGATAGTTGAATTAGATAACTAAAGCCATAATACTCAAGCACTAGCTCTTTAGAGCTCTGCTGTATAACTAGTTATTGATTTGTAAAAAACAAAAAAACACTTCTTAATCTTCCTAGGTCAGTGTTTGTCATGTACATTCTGTTCAGAACTCTGTACTCATCTAGATTATAGAAGGCAAAATATTGAGCACTGAGAGCAGTTGTGAGTTTAGTATAGTGGATGTGATTTTGTTTTCTACTTTGAAGATGTTAAAGCTGTCTTTATTTGAGCTAATATATTCCAGTGATGTAATTTGTATATGCCTTGTTTTGATAGTATGAATCATGGTTCTTCTTATCTCACAAGATGTTATCGAAAATACCTGAAGAAGTCATCTGGAACATTTACATGATTGAAATGTGAGTGTCAGGCTGGTCTGTTGGTGATCCTTGGGCTGAGTGCAATTCATTTAGGACCCTGACTGCGATGTATGGATCCCTCTATTTTCATCCACAGTGGCTTTACAGACATGACATAATATTGTGATCAAAGATATGGCAGAAATATCTATCTATCTTGTAACAGTGCCAAGTCTCAGCATTATTGTCTGATCAACATATGTTGCATTCATGGTAAACAGTAAAGTTAAGATAAATCATCTACAGTCTAATCTTAGACACTTTGATGGAAACCAGCTGTTTCAAGTCAACAATTCCTCTAATAGCAACACTATTGAAATAATAATCATAGTGTTGTTTGGTGTTTGCAACAATTTTATAATGGGATCATTGATGGTGCTTCTCAATGTCACAATCAATCCTTTTGAACTGTGACCAAACCGATGCACATGGAACTTCAATCCAGTTGACGATTTCAGTGTCTTTCCAAAATACTGCCAGTATATCCATTTATATTTACAATTCCATGAAATCGTCATCAGTAATCTGTTTGAATCTATTTCAGAGCCCAAATATTTCCACTGATGCGGATGCAGGTTAGATTATAAAATAACTGTGATTAAAGGTTCAAATATAGCACATTTTTATTAAAAAGATTTGATTGTTTCAATGCTTTTTACACTGCCACGGTCATTGGACAGTTCCCTATATGGGGAAAACGACTGACAACTGTGTGTTTGTGTATATGTATGTATGTATGTATGTATGTATGTATGTATGTTACAAGAACAAAAAGCATAGGCCCTTTATAAAGTTAGAGGTTGCAGTGCTAAAACACAGTACTACTGCAACTTACCAGACGTATATATCTGCATGCCCAGAATACATAAACCATTCTTAAGTGTACATTTAAGTGTTAATAAAAGTGATTAACAAAGATGTTTTTATTTACAATGGTTTAAAATGTTTATATTATAGGATTACCTATTTTTTTGAAAGCCTAAATTGATATATGTACTTTATGCACAACTGCTTTAGAAACTAACTGCAGGCTATATCTCAGCGGTGAAGGAACAATGGATTGAGAGCACGATGATTCACACACTACGTTCTACTATTCTTTTGTACTACTAGCTGTTTTATTTCTATCAAGCTTTTTAAATGAATTATTCAAGTACTTTATGAAAAAGGTCCATGTGATTTTCAAAGGGATACCCTCCAAACTAGAGCATCATATCAAATCAAATTGGATTTGTCACATGCTTCGTCAACAAAAGGTGTGGACTTACAGGGGAATGTTTTCTTACAGACCCTTCCCAACAATTCAGAGAGAGAGAGAAAGTAGAGAAATAACAGAAAAGTCATACAACTTCCATGTCAATAATGTGTTGTCTCAGTTGGCCTAGGTCACTCACCACCTTACAGTGTGTTCTCCCGTCTCTGTTTGTGTTTCCTCTTTCTACTGTAATAATCACTAGGTTAGTGTTGTGTTTCTATTATATTTAGAATGCAAAACTGCATTAGGACCAATGGAAAAGACAATGATTGAACTTTCCCACCATGAATTCACTGTTTTTCTGTCTTAGCATTAATGTGCTGTTGTTGTGGAACTGGACTCGCTGGGGGCTCCTTTGGATCCAGAATGATACTGATTTTTAGAGGAACGTCGTCCTTCATGTTTACAACATGGATATATATATATACTACCAAAACATGCAGAATAGTACCAACCCTCTCTCTTGAACTCTTCCTTCATTTCTAATTTTCCATACTACAATTGCATTCCAAAATACTTTTTTCTCCTCTCTTTCTCTTCATCCTCTTTAAGCCTCAGAGGACCATGAGATTACGTGTCCTCTGGCTGTGTTTCTTCGTGTCTTAGTGTTGTGGTGTGTGTGTTCATGTCAGTACTTGTGCCTACTGTGGATCGCATGCTTTAGCCCTTGACTGGACACAAAACGTTGCTCCTATACAAACTGCCCACGGCCCGTCAGTGGATGAGCATCGAGGATCCTTGTAAAGTTATCGAGGGAACCAAATAACTCAATACAGATCTATCATAAGTGTTACCAGCTCTGTATGAAACAAATAGGAAATAAAGGCCTTTTAATACGCTTGGACTCATGTATTGTCTGTGCATCATGGCTCTATTCTTTATTCTGTAACCTCTCTACAAGGGGATATTAACTTCAGCATCAGTGTGTTCATTGGTTTTATACCAGTTTTTATCGCGTGATATCTGGAATTTAGAGCTCAGCACTGAACAATTCCTTTGAGAAGCACTTAATGCCAAGTGATAAAGATTTTGGTAGAGTGAGAACACACATAATGACAGTTATCACATATTTAACCATCTACAGTTTATTGAGCAAGTGATCAAACCACAGACATGTACAAGTAGCATTTCAGTTTTTTTCGGTCTCTTATAATTCATACATGGTAAAGTTGTTTCAATGTAAGATACTGTCTTTAAATATAATTACAGTACATGTGTAGACAGATAGCTGTATTGTTCTTTCAGGAAAGGCACATATAGTACACAAAGTGTCTCACGTTAGTGCCTCACGTTATAGCACAGGGCACAACACAGGGCCTCTTTATCACAGGACGTCGGTGGCACCTTAATTGGGGAGGACGGTCTCGTGGTAATGGCTGGAGCAGAATCAGTAGGAATGTTATCAAATACATCAAACACATACACTCCCTTCCAGCCACGAGACCGTCCTCCCCAATTAAGGTGCCACCGACGTCCTGTGATAAAGAGGCCCTGTGTTGTACCCTGTCCTATTGGTAAAAATATGGTTGAGTATAAATATTTGAGGGGAAAAAAATGCATAAATTATATAAAAATATCCAACAAATGTGACATCTGTCTCGCCAGAGACCATGGTACAGTACACCACACTAAAATCAAAGCAGGAAAAGGTTCATGATCAGCTCAGAGAAAATGGTCTGTGATGGAAATTTGGACTTCAATTGAACTATAAACCATAAAGACTAATGATATAAACACCTCATAACAACTGACAATGTGTAATGTTATCAATGTCAACAGTTATACCTATGATTGTTTTTTCTGTGGTTTTTTTCTGCAGTGCACACTGAAGCACAAAATCAACATATGTTTGTGATGTATAGGTAAAATATGTGGATGTGATATTG
>NC_088402.1:68854557-68877057 GCF_034236695.1 Oncorhynchus nerka | reverse complement strand
GCTCTGTGGGCTGTTCCTTTGAGTGCATTCACTGCCATATTAAAGTTTCCCGGTGCAGATATGGTCAGACCAAGGTACGAATCATTTTTTGTGTGTTTAATTATGGTGTTGTTCAGGGTGAATTTATATTTGTGTTTCTAACATCTGTTTTCTGGGGGGAAATCATGATTTTTTTAAAAAGAAAGTATTTACTGCCAGGGTTCAATTATGGCAATATTGCTCTAGAATGTTAAGGTTCTGTTGAAGACCTTATTTGGTTGGTGATAGAATAACCAAATCCTCAGCATATAGCAGGTATTTTACCTCTGTGTCAAATAGTGTCCTGGGGCTGGAAAATGGTCCAGCATGTCTGCTAATTATTGATATAAATGTTGAAATGATTTGGACTCAAACTGCAGCCTTGTCTCACACCTCGACGTTGTGAAAATAATTCTGTTTTTTGGTTTTTGATTTTTATTGCACACTTGTTTTCTGTGTACATACATTTTATTAAGTCATACACCTTACCACCAAGCCCACTTTGGAGAATTTTGTAGAATAGCCCTTCGTGCCAAATATAATCAAATGCTTTTTTTAAGTTAATAAAGCAAGCAATGATTTTGCCCTCATTTTTTTGGTGGACATGTTTATTAATTAGTGTGTTTAAGGTATATATATGGTCAGTAGTACCATGGTTGGGGAAAAAAAGCCAAATTGACATTTACTTATTACATTTTTTCTTGGAGAAATGTTTGAATTCTTGAATTCAAAATGCTACAGAAAACCTCTCCCAGGTTGCTGTTTACATAAATTCCCCTGTAATTATTGGAGTCTGACTTGTCTCCACTTTTGTGGACAGGGGAGATGAGCTCCTGGTTCCAGACTTCAGGAAAGCAGACAGAAGTTAATATCATGTTGAACAATTTAAGTGCATTTTGCAACTCAGGTGTGCTGTTTTTCAGCATTTAATTTCTGATGTTATCTAGACCACAAGCCTTCTTTGATTTGATAGATTTGAGCTTGTCTCTCTCTCTCTCTCTCTCTCTCTCTCTCTCTCTCTCTCTCTCTCCCTGGAGAGAAGCAGAATGAACAAAGACTCTTGGTCGTTCCCTAGTTCCTTGTTCCAGGCCTATAGCCCATTTCCATTAGTAATGAAACATTATTCCTCCAGCGTTGCCTTTTAGCTCAGCCATTTTCTCTCTTAATTGTTGGAAGTGTTTTTGGAATGCTCTGCTGTTGGGTGGTCCCTCCTCCCTCCCCTCCTTCCTCCCCTCACATGCCTTTGCTCCACATGTTGGCAGCTGGCTAGGACAGACAGGTATCCTCTAATTATCATCTTTAATTAGTTAATTGGGCCTGGTTGTTTTTCAGCGATTCCTTGATTGCTTCAGTGTTTTTTCATTCTCCATCAATTCTCGGAGGATCTTCCTAATAGTTACAGTAGAGCCTTAGGCTATCTCTGGCTGTGTGTGTGTTTATGTATGTGTGTGGGTGTATGTGTGTATGTGTGTGTGTCAGTGTGTTTCGCTATAGCTGTACTGTAGTCTTCGACACATTTTCCAGCCACCATGCAACACTAGCAAATGCATCTTCAGTGAAGCTTTCATTGAGTGATGACCGGTGGCCAACGCTGTCCTTTTTACCAGACCTTAATCTCTCATATATTATATAGTCACATGAGCCTACCTCAGGTTGTGTGTGTGTTGTGTGTGACAATGCCAACATTGTTCCCAACTCTAGACTTGACTCTCCCCCAGCTGTAATCAGTTAGTCTGTCAGGGCACACAGTGTTTGGTTTCCACAGCCTACCATGTGGTGCCATTCTGACTGGGATCACACCTCGTTGGTCATGACATCACAGTTTCCTCGGCTCTGTGATCCTTAGCCTGGCTCTCTGACACCTGGTCCCTCCTGCCCCAATCCACTTCCTGTCTCCTCTGGCTGCAACCCTGTGAGGAGAGACAAACCAGGTCTGGACAGCAGGTGGTGCCCTGAGGGACTGTCCCTGGGTTCTGCTCTTCCTGTTAGAATCCAGCTCTGACCTGCACTGTGGGTTGTATGTGCCCTACTCTGCTCAGAGAGCAGGAGGGGAGGAGAGGGGAGGGGAGGAGATGTGAGGAGGAGATTCGAGGAGAGGCCTGTAGGAGTGTAGTGGAGAAGGGAGGAGTGGAGAGTGTAGGAAGCAGGGAGGATTTGTCCTCTCAGAGCTCCATCAGGGGTGTCGCCTGGCAACACTACACCGCTGCCTGGCAGTGCTGGGTTCCCTCCTGCTGGCGCTGCCTGTGCCAGGTGAGATCAAAAGACCCGTAATGACAGAGTCCACCCGGAGAGAGGAGGAGACACTCAGAGACTCAGCCTGCCCAGTGCACATTCCATGCCGCTGCTTTCACAGCTCAGCCACGGCAGGCGGAAAGAGACCCTGTAAGAAAGTTCAAAGTGGAGATAAACCATGCGACTTTGAACAATCGTACTGCTGTTATGAAGAGGGCAGGAAGCCATTTGAGAGGAGAGGAGACACACCTCTGGTGCCTTCCTTCCTCCACTGAGCTGCTGCTGTACAATCTTAGAAAAAAAGTGCTAAGGGTTCTTCGGCTGTCCCCATAGGATAACCATTTGAAGAACCCTTTTTGGTTCCAGGTAGAACCCTTTTGGGTTCAATGTTGAACCCTTTCCACATAGGGTTCTACATGGAACCCAAAAGGGTTCTATCTAGAACCAAAAAGGCCATTATATGCAGCTTTATTACCCACAGTCCTTTAGTGCATCACTCATAACTATGGCGACAGCCGAAGAACCCTTTTGGAACCCTTTTTTCTTAGAGTGTAGAGATCTGCCCTGCGTGTAGACGGTTTAGTCACCAGCTTTAGATGTTTGGCTGCTGCTGAAGTTGTAAGTGTGTCTTTTGGAGCCCCAGTAGTCGTCCCTAGGTACTGTTCTCTCTCCATCCACAGTGCAGTGAGAGGTGTTTTTGTGACAACAGAGAGGCTGGGGACAGCCCATAGAGCCGTACCGTGCCCTGGGTGGGGACTAGCAGACCACGGGGATTTTACATCGACTGAAGGCGCCATTTAAAGTGCTTCACAGGCTTGTCTGTCTGCAGGAACTAAACAAGTTCCAGGCCCTTTCAGAATCATTTGACCATACTGTCGTCCTCGGACATGTTCTGCAGGGTGGAGGTGTGCCGATAACAGACACCGGCTGTGCCCCAGGACCGTGCTAGCGTTGGTAGGACAGGTAGGACAGAGACACCACTCTGGTGCTCTCACGGTGGAGGAGCCTAAGTAATGACTGCCTTTCTTTTTGGTTTCCTCTCTCTCTCCCTCTTAGCGCCTCTATTTGTTTTTGGACTTGTCTTCTAAATGCCGTCTTGGCAGAAAGTTCATAGGAAATGATGATGGGCCTTGAAATGGTTTTCCTTCCATACCCAAATATTGCTGTGGAGTGGTCTGATTGCTGTTGTTAAGATGATTATCACCCTGCTCAACGCTAGACTGCCTGTGGAATGTGATGTGTACACCAGGTGCCTCTGTGTGTACACACTGTGCCTCTGTGGCCTCCCCTCCCTATGGGTCGGTGGAGAGCGGTGGAGCTGACGGAGAGGAGAAAGCCAGGGAGGAGTTATGGGTGATGCACTAGAGGACTGTGGGTAATAAAGCTGCTTATAATGGCCTCTTAAAAAAAAGCAGGAGACAAACTCAGCAGAAAACAACACAATGACTGGACTGGTGAATCATTTAGTCACACCAGTGGTGTGGCGCTGTCGCTGTTCTGTGGCATACACACACACACACACACACACACACACACACACACACACACACACACACACACACACACACACACAATATTAGTGTAACAGCTTTGTGGTCAATGGAAACCAGATTGGGTCTGATCAAATCAGTCAACGTTGACAATTTACCAAACAAAGTCATTCAGGCCTTATAAGACAACTACGTTTTCACGTATGAAATGTGGTACCCTGGTTGGGTTTCCTGGAGCGTTCTACAGGATGTTTTGCTTTCACAAGACCTGAAAATAACCACTTCAGGGTGCGATAGCAAGACACTCATTCGACAGGACGTTAGCGAGCTAGCTTGTTTACAATGCACTGCCTCGTCACAATACCTGGGACTTTGGTCCTGGATCCTGGACCCCCTACTTACGCAGGTCCGGGATTCGTTTCAGCCAGGGTTGGTTTGCGTTTCACACATACTTTATAGCGCGGATCAGGGTACCAGGATCCGGATCATAAGGGGATATGTGAAGGTTCCCTAAGAGGTCGATAGACATGTCTGCTGTGACTGTGTAGGGCAGTGAAGCTGCTGGTTCCTAATGTCTGCTGTGACTGTGTAGGGCAGTGAAGCTGCTGGTTCCTAATGTCTGCTGTGACTGTGTAGGGCAGTGAAGCTGCTGGTTCTTAATGTCTGCTGTGACTGTGTAGGGCAGTGAAGCTGCTGGTTCCTAATGTCTGCTGTGACTGTGTAGGGCAGTGAAGCTGCTGGTTCCTAATGTCTGCTGTGACTGTGTAGGGCAGTGAAGCTGCTGGTTCCTAATGTCTGCTGTGACTGTGTAGGGCGGTGAAGCTGCTGGTTCCTAATGTCTGCTGTGACTGTGTAGGGCGGTGAAGCTGCTGGTTCCTAATGTCTGCTGTGACTGTGTAGGGCAGTGAAGCTGCTGGTTCCTAATGTCTGCTGTGACTGTGTAGGGTGGTGAAGCTGCTGGTTCCTAATGTCTGCTGTGACTGTGTAGGGCCGTGAAGCTGCTGGTTCCTAATGTCTGCTGTGACTGTGTAGGGCGGTGAAGCTGCTGGTTCCTAATGTCTGCTGTGACTGTGTAGGGCGGTGAAGCTGCTGGTTCCTAATGTCTGCTGTGACTGTGTAGGGCGGTGAAGCTGCTGGTTCCTAATGTCTGCTGTGACTGTGTAGGGCAGTGAAGCTGCTGGTTCCTAATGTCTGTTGTGACTGTGTAGGGCAGTGAAGGTGCTGGTTCCTAATGTCTGCTGTGACTGTGTAGGGCAGTGAAGGTGCTGGTTCCTAATGTCTGCTGTGACTGTGTAGGGCAGTGAAGCTGCTGGATCCTAATGTCTGCTGTGACTGTGTAGGGCAGTGAAGCTGCTGGTTCCTAATGTCTGCTGTGACTGTGTAGGGCGGTGAAGCTGCTGGTTCCTAATGTCTGCTGTGACTGTGTAGGGCGGTGAAGCTGCTGGTTCCTAATGTCTGCTGTGACTGTGTAGGGCGGTGAAGCTGCTGGTTCCTAATGTCTGCTGTGACTGTGTAGGGTGGTGAAGCTGCTGGTTCCTAATGTCTGCTGTGACTGTGTAGGGCGGTGAAGCTGCTGGTTCCTAATGTCTGCTGTGACTGTGTAGGGCAGTGAAGCTGCTGGTTCCTAATGTCTGCTGTGACTGTGTAGGGCAGTGAAGCAGCTGGTTCCTAATGTCTGCTGTGACTGTGTAGGGCAGTGAAGCTGCTGGTTCCTAATGTCTGCTGTGACTGTGTAGGGCAGTGAAGCTGCTGGTTCCTAATGTCTGCTGTGACTGTGTAGGGCAGTGAAGCTGCTGGTTCCTAATGTCTGCTGTGACTGTGTAGGGTGGTGAAGCTGCTGGTTCCTAATGTCTGCTGTGACTGTAGGGCGGTGAAGCTGCTGGTTCCTAATGTCTGCTGTGACTGTGTAGGGCAGTGAAGCTGCTGGTTCCTAATGTCTGCTGTGACTGTGTAGGGCAGTGAAGCTGCTGGTTCTTAATGTCTGCTGTGACTGTGTAGGGCAGTGAAGCTGCTGGTTCCTAATGTCTGCTGTGACTGTGTAGGGCAGTGAAGCTGCTGGTTCCTAATGTCTGCTGTGACTGTGTAGGGCAGTGAAGCTGCTGGTTCCTAATGTCTGGCAACTACATTCACAGAGGAAATACCAGGCCAGTCACATGACCCTAAGGACACAAAGATAGAGGGTTTGGAGAGTTTTGTCCTCCTTCCTCCCTCCCTCAGCCGTCCAAGACGAGTCTAAGTCAGTGTGTGTCTGTGGCTTTGGGGCGGGGCCAGATTTGGACTCTAAAAATCCCCCGCAAGCACTTCTCTTCTTTCACTGAAACCCTCCTTGTCTTGTGACCAGTTCTCAGAGAACAAAGACGGTTATACACCACACGGTGTGGGCCCAAACCTGGCACACCCACATACACTTGTGTCTATAAGGTAGTAGTTTTGGAATTGTTAGCTAGATTACTTGTTGGTTATTACTGCATTGTCGGAACTAGAAGCACAAGCATTTCGCTCACTCGCACTAACATCTGCTAACCATGTGTATGTGACAAATAAAATTTGATTTGATTAGACCCAGACCCTGGTTAGGCAGAGAGTAGGGGGAGAAAGAGTGGGAAGAGAAGTTCAATATTTATGCTGACTTAAACTGCTGAAATGGGCTCGCGGTATAAATGGGGTAGGCTTGTTTTCTGAAGTGCGGTAGTTTTAAGAATGAAAAGGGCTGCTCTCACTTAGCAGGAGGAGAATGGTTGGACGTACATTGTGTGTCACTGCCCAGTGCTGGGAAAAGATAGGATGTGCGTGTTTTGTGCGTGTGTTTGTGTATGTTTTAGGGCTAGGAATTGCCAGGAACCTGATATTATCACGATACTTAAGTGCCAATACGATATGTGTTGCGGTTCAATATGTATTGCGATTCTATATGTATTGCGATTCGATACTGCAATTGTATTGTGATTTGATGTAACTAACATATTGCTCACTATTCAGTATGTGTGATGCAAAGTAACAAGAGAGAGCCATGAGAAGATGAGTTTGGAGATTAAAGTGCTGAAAACATGTTGGCGCACCATTTAAAAAGAAGATGGAGAACAAGCTATAGGAGGAGAGTTCTGACGCAGGTATAGGCGACTAGCATTGGCTAACGTAAACTACCTAACAAAACGATAATATTGGGGGGCAGAGGTGTAGGGGAGAGCAGAGCTGCTGTCTGGGTACCATTATGTTGCCAGACAGGGTGTGTGTGTGTGTGTGTGTGTGTGTGTGTGTTAGCCGCTCCCTGCCTGCTGTCTGTGGTGTATCCAGGCAGGCTGTGTTTCCTAACAGGGCTGTGTGTTTGCTCTGTGTACCAGCTAGGTGGTATAGCCCCTGTGTTCCTGCTGTGTGAGCCCTAGCCTCCTGACTGTCCTCCAAATGCTAGTCTTCCTCCCAGCACTCCCACTCTACCAACATCAAACCCCCCTCACCTTCACCCCCCTCAACCCCCTTAGTCATCTCACCTCTCATACCCCTCAAGCTGATCAGCACTGTCTCAGAAGAGGCCTGACATTATGGAGTCAGTCTGATCCACTGAAATCCCCTGTTGGTCCTTTTCTTCCTGTTCATCTCCTCTCCTCACTAGTGATTGATTGACAGTGATTGATTGAAACACACTCTGAATCTACCCCTAATCTCTAGTGTTTATTAGAATTGTGGAGGAGGGAAAGAGAGAGTTAGTACTGACTTTCTCATGTTACCCATAGTAATCCTTACTAACCCACCCTGTCTTGCTGCTGCCCTCTAGAACAGTTGACAATGAGCCTTTGACCACTGAGTCTGGGCTCTGACGATCACATCATCAATCAATCAGTAGAGTAGTACTCTGTGTCTATAGGGGTCTTCTGAAGTGCTCTGTGTCTATAGGGGCCTTCTGAAATTACCTGTGTCTATAGGGGCCCTGTGAAGTGCTCTGTGTCTATAGGGGCCTTCTGAAGTTACCTGTGTCTATAGGGGCCCTGTGAAGTGCTCTGTGTCTATAGGGGCCTTGTGAAGTGCTCTGTATCTATAGGGGCCCTGTGAAGTGCTCTGTGTCTATAGGGGCCTTGTGAAGTGCTCTGTATCTATAGGGGCCCTGTGAAGTGCTCTGTATCTATAGGGGCCCTGTGAAGTATCAAATCAAATCAAATTATATTTGTCACATGCGCCGAATACAACACCTTCACCTTACAGTGAAATGCTTACTTACAGACCCTTAAATGCTTTAAGAAGTTAATAAAAATAAGTGTTAAGTAAAAAATAGAAAGTAGAAAATAAAAGTAACAAATAATGAAACAGCAGCAGTAAAATAACAAGCGAGGCTATATACAGGGAGTATGCCTTGTACAGTAAAACATTTCTATTCTGTGCAGTAGATTGAACAATATTAAATACCCACTTGTCTTTCACGTTCCCTTATTCCCTATCTGAGAAAGAGGAAAGCAAACCCATACACATTTTGAGGGACAATTCATGCAACCCCTCCAAACAGCAAGTGAAAAATTGGCCTTCCCACTCCCACCCCAGGCCAAGGCATGGCAGAGCAGGGGCAGAGAGAGGACAAAGGAAGGTCTCTCTCCTCTCGTTACCAATCCGTTTGAACACTGTGTTTACATTCTGTCCCAAACGTCCGTTTCTCCAAGATGGATGTAGGTTCTCCTCTGTAGCCAGGCAGGCTGGTTCCTACTGGGGTCACTACCAGCCATTCATATTCCTTTACAGCCTGCGTTTGGCACCACGCCACAGGAACGACAGAACGTCTGTCAACAGATATTACACTTAGCCCCCCCATACACACCCCGCTCACACTTGGAAGCCCCCCCCCCCCTCGTCTGCCGTGTAAGGACAGGGTAGTCCTCTGAGGTCACAACCCTGGTATGGCAACTGTCCGAGATGTGGTATAGAAGGGAAAAGGGGAGGATGTGGTATAGAAGAGAAGAGAAGAGGAGAGGAGAGAGGAGGATGGGGTATAGAAGAGAAAAGTGGAGGATGTGGTATAGAAGAGAAGAGGAGAGAGGAGGATGGGGTATAGAAGAGAAGAGAAGAGGAGAGGGGAGGATGGGGTATAGAAGAGAAGAGAAGAGGAGAGGAGAGAGGAGGATGGGGTATAGAAGAGAAGAGAAGAGGAGAGGAGAGAGGAGGATGGGGTATAGAAGAGAAAAGTGGAGGATGTGGTATAGATGAGAAGAGAAGAGAAGAGGGGAGGATGTGGTATAGATGAGAAGAGAAGAGGGGAGGATGTGGTATAGATGAGAAGAGAAGAGAAGAGGGGAGGATGGGGTATAGAAGAGAAGAGGAGAGAGGAGGATGGGGTATAGAAGAGAAAAGTGGAGGATGTGGTATAGAAGAGAAGATGAGAGAGGAGGATGGGGTATAGAAGAGAAGAGGGGAGGATGTGGTATAGATTAGAAGAGAAGAGGAGAGGATGGGGTATAGAAGAGAAGAGGAGAGGATGTGGTATAGAAGATAAGAGGAGAGGATGGGGTATAGAAGATAAGAGGAGAGGATGGGGTATAGAAGATAAGAGGAGAGGATGGGGTATAGAAGAGAAGAGGGGAGGATGTGGTATAGATTAGAAGAGGAGAGGATGGGGTATAGAAGAGAAGAGGAGAGGATGTGGTATAGAAGATAAGAGGAGAGGATGTGGTATAGAAGATAAGAGGAGAGGATGGGGTATAGAAGATAAGAGGAGAGGATGGGGTATAGAAGAGAAGAGGGGAGGATGTGGTATAGAAGAGAAGAGGAGAGGATGTGGTATAGAAGATAAGAGGAGAGGATGGGCTATTGAAGAGAAGAGGGGAGGATGTGGTATAGAAGAGAAGAGGAGAGGATGTGGTATAGAAGAGAAGAGGAGTGGATGGGGAGGGGAAGAAGAGGGGGAGGGGAGGATGTGGTATAGAAGAGAAGATGAGAGGATGGGGAGGGGAAGAAGAGGGGGAGGGGAGGATGTGGTATAGAAGAGAAGATGAGAGGATGTGGTATAGAAGAGAAGAGGATGGGGTATAGAAGAGAAGAGGAGAGGATGTGGTATAGAAGAGAAGAGGAGAGGATGTGGTATAGAAGAGAAGAGAAGAGGAGAGGATGTGGTATAGAAGAGAAGAGGAGAGGATGTGGTATAGAAGAGAAGAGGAGAGGATGTGGTATAGAAGAGAAGAGGAGAGGATGTTGTATAGAAGAGAAGAGTGGAGGGGAGGATGTTGTATAGAAGAGAAGAGAGAGGATGTGGTATATAAGAGAAGAGTGGAGGGGAGGATGTTGTATAGAAGAGAAGAGGAGAGGATGTGGTATAGAAGAGTGGAGGGGAGGATGTGGTATAGAAGAGAAGAGGATGCGGTATAGAAGAGAAGATGATGTGGTATAGAAGAGAAGAGAAGAGGAGAGGATGTGGTATAGAAGAGAAGAGGAGAGGATGTGGTATAGAAGAGAAGAGGATGCGGTATAGAAGAGAAGATGATGTGGTATAGAAGAGAAGAGGGAGGGGTTTTGCTGGCACAGAGGATGGGTCCGGCGGTTTCAGTTACAGTACGGACCGACAGGACCGGGATCAGTACGGACCGACAGGACCGGGATCAGTACGGACCGACAGGACCGGGATCAGTACGGACCGACAGGGCCGGGATCAGTCCGGACCGACAGGACCGGGATCAGTCCGGACCGACAGGACCGGGATCAGTCCGGACCGACAGGACCGGGATCAGTATCAGTCCGGACCGACAGGACCGGGATCAGTACGGACCGACAGGACCTGGATCAGTACGGACCGACAGGACCGGGATCAGTACGGACCGACAGGACCGGGATCAGTACGGACCGACAGGACCGGGATCAGTACGGACCGACAGGGCCGGGATCAGTACGGACCGACAGGACCGGGATCAGTACGGACCGACAGGACCGGGATCAGTACGGACCGACAGGACCGGGATCAGTACGGATCGACAGGGCCAGGATCAGTACGGGCCGACAGGGCCAGGATCAGTACGGGCCGACAGGACCAGGATCAGTACGGACCGACAGGGCCAGGATCAGTACGGACCGACAGGGCCAGGATCAGTACGGACCGACAGGGCCAGGATCAGTACGGGCCGACAGGATCAGGATCATTACGGACCGACAGGATCAGGATCAGTACGGACCGACAGGGTCAGGATCAGTACGGACCGACAGGGCCAGGATCAGTACGGACCGACAGGACCAGGATCAGTACGGACCGACAGGACCAGGATCAGTACGGACCGACAGGACCAGGATCAGTACGGACCGACAGGGCCAGGATCAGTACGGACCGACATGACCAGGATCAGTACGGACCGACAGGGCCAGGATCAGTACGGACCGACAGGGCCAGGATCAGTACGGACCGACAGGACCAGGATCAGTACGGACCGACAGGACCGGGATCAGTACGGACCGACAGGACCGGGATCAGTACGGACCGACAGGACCGGGATCAGTACGGACCGACAGGACCGGGATCAGTACGGACCGACAGGGCCAGGATCAGTACGGGCCGACAGGATCAGTAAGGACCGACAGGACCGGGATCAGTAAGGACCGACAGGACCGGGATCAGTACGGACCGACAGGACCGGGATCAGTACGGACCGACAGGACCAGGATCAGTACGGACCGACAGGACCGGGATCAGTACGGACCGACAGGACCAGGATCAGTACGGACCGACAGGGCCAGGATCAGTACGGACCGACAGGACCAGGATCAGTACGGACCGACAGGGCCAGGATCAGTACGGACCGACAGGGCCAGGATCAGTACGGACCGACAGGCCCAGGATCAGTCCGGACCGACAGGCCCAGGATCAGTCCGGACCGACAGGCCCAGGATCAGTCCGGACCGACAGGACCAGGATCATGTAACAGCAGCGATTAGATTGATGAGATTGATTAGGCCTCCGTGTAACCGTATCGTTTGTACTTTGTGAATGAATTGCCACATGAGTTACGGGCTGTTGCTACCCATGGGAGAGCTGTCAGAGATCACACAAACACTCACAGACACACTCACACGCATGCACACACACATACATACACACACACACACGTACGCACGCACACACACATACATACACACACACACGTACGCACGCACACACACATACATACACACACACACACACGTATACAATAAAGCCAATGGTCGATAATTACACAGAGTCAAGCCCCAGTGGGCTGTAATAGATCTAATATAATGTCTCTTTAAGACTTGTAAATGAATACTCTGCATCATTAGTGGTTTCTCAGGTTACGCTATTGGTTGCACCAGCTTTCCTTACTGCTTGACTACTTTGATGGTGAAGACTGGTGTAGCATGTCCATAGTATTAATGGGAGCTACAGTATACGTGAGATGATATGTTACGGTTAATGTGGAATGTTCCTTGGGAATGTTTAAGGGTGGTTTATTTTGTATGTACTGTGTGTGTTTGCGTGTGTGTGTGTGTTAGCATTCCTGTGTGTAAGACAAGGCCAGAGGGAGAGGAAGGTTGTTTGTTCTCTGTTTTTATTTACTGTGTCTGTATGTATAAATGTACTCAGATTTGTTGGCATTCCACCACAGACCACAAAATGACTAACTTTTCCATCCCCGTCCACTCTTTCCCCCTCTCTCTCTTTCCCTGATCGTACTCTCTTTCTCTCTTTATCCCCCTCTCTTTCTCTTCCCCCTCTCTCTAGCTCTCTCTTTCTGTCTATCTCTCTATCTATCTATCTATCTATCTATCTATCTATCTATCTATCTATCTATCTATCTATCTATCTATCTATCTATCTATCTATCTATCTCTCTTGTTTCCCAGTGAGTCTGGGTCTTTCCTGTCCTGCCTCCCGGGATGAAATCATTTCTTTGCTAAAGGGCTGGGAGTATAGGTGTGTGTGTGTGTGTGTGTGTGTGTGTGTGTGTGTGTGTGCTTCTGTGAGTGATCCTGTGAGTGATCCTGTGAGTGATCCTGTGTGCGTGATCCTCCAGGCGATTGGGACGTTAGGGTAAACAAAGGACTGTGCTGACGTGGGGGGGGGGGTGTATGATCACACGTACTATACTCTATATACAGGACTAGTGTTTGTATGTGTCGAAAGCATCCTGAACTAGAGCGTGTGTGTTCACGTATGCACACAGGATGTACATTAGTGATGTGTTTGTTAACAGGATGGGGTTCCGGCAGAGAGGTATCAGGGCTTAGGAGTAGTTTATACGGCCTAACTAGCAGGTCCTCAGTGGCAGATGCCCTCTCCTTGTTGATCCAGGGCAGCAGCAGCATCTCCACTCTGAAAATATGGTGTCTTATTGCTCTCTCTCTCCATCAACACTCTCTCTCTTTCCATCAACACACTCTCTCTCTCTCCATCAACACTCTCTCTCTTTCCATCAACACACTCTCTCTCTTTCCATCAACACACTCTCTCTCTCTCCATCAACACTCTCTCTTTCCATCAACACACTCTCTCTCTCCATCAACACTCTCTCTCTTTCCATCAACACTCTCTCTCTCTCCATCAACACTCTCTCTCTTTCCATCAACACACTCTCTCTCTATCCCTCAACACTCTCCCTCTTTCCATCAACACTCTCTCTCTCTCTCCATCAACACACTCTCTCTCTTTCCATCAACACTCTCTCTCTCTCTCCATCAACACACTCTCTCTCTCTCCATCAACACTCTCTCTCTTTCCATCAACACTCTCCCTCTCTCCATAAACTCTCGCTCTCTCTCTCTCCCTCTCTCTCTATCAACACTTGCTCTCTCTCTCTCCATCAACACACTCTCTTTCTCTCTCTCTCTCCATCAACACACTCTCTCTCTCGCTCTCAACAACACTCTCTCTCTTTCTTCATCAACACTCATCTCTCTCTCTCTCTCTCTCTCTGTCTCTCTCTCTCTCATCAACACTCTCTCTCTCTCTCTCTCTCTCTCTCTCTCTCTCTCCATCAACACTCTCCCCCTCTCTCTCTCTCTCTCTCTCTCTCTCTCTCTCTCTTTCTCTCTCTCTCTCTTTCATCAACACTCTCTCCCTCTCTCCATCAACACTCTCCCTCTCTCTCTCTCTCTCTCTCTCTCTCTCTCTCTCTCTCTCTCTCTCTCTCCACCCAGGGCTTTGGTTATTATCAGGTACATGTACATAACAAGCAGGTATGGGATTGGACAACACAGTAGGGGACTACTCCTACACAATGTAAGAAGAAAAAAAGCAATGACACAGGGAATCTGGCATTGTTTAATTCCATATGGCTGTTTTTAATGGCAATTTGAAGCTCCGGTGGCTCTATAATTAGTTGTGTGGTCCCACAGGAAAAGGCTTATCGCCTCCTTTGTAATTACACATCTAAATAGTGCAAGGAGGAGCTGCGCTCTCTTATCTGTGTTGACGCTCGTTCCCTCTGCCATTTCAGCCAGGCATCTCAGTACAGAGGAGGTATAGTAGGGATGAAACTAGAGGAATGGTCCACAGTGAAAGGCTCTAGTGGAATTGCAGATGGACAATGGTATTAAAGAGAGGAAGAAACCGTCCACGCCTCACCCCAGTAATCTCAGCCCTGTCAGACCAACACACTCCCCCTCACTGTGAGAGGGTAAAAGCCAACGACACACTCTGATGGCCTGGCCCCCAGATTCCCACTGTTCCCAGTTTGAGGGAGAGAGGAAAGGGAGGACTCTACTCTGCACAGGGCAGCCTTACTAGTCATTCATCAGGGCTTCTCTATGCTTTCAGACAGTCTCCGTGAAAGGAGATTATTCCTCCTCTCCTCCGTCAGAGGAAGAAGGGAGTGTGGGAACTCCCCATGGGTAAAGGATGTCACCCTCTCTCTGACTTACTCTAATGGAGACCAGGGAGATGAAAACAGCAGAGCAGCAGGATCAGCTTACGTTACCCTGAACAGATCTCAGAACAGGGCTTATGGCTCAATAAGATTGATGGCAGTTAATGCTGTAATGGAGATGTGGAGTAGGCACAGATCTGGGAACAGTGTGGATGTGCGGGACTAAGGCCTGCCTATCAGTATCATGGCTGATGGCTCTGTACCGTATAGGCTTTGATGGTAAAGCCCACTTTTGACTGCATTCCTGATCACTGCTGTAGGAAACATTTCTCTGTGTGCCTCCCCTAGGCAGCCTTGTCCTCTATCATGGACCAGGTCTTGGAGCTGCCGCAGTAACTTAATGATTTAGTGTCCATTGTAATACAGAACAAAGACTTGGGCTAGAGCCATAGACGGGGGGAGAGAGAGAGAGAGAAATAGGTGTTTACTGAGAACATGTGGATTAAAAGCCATAATGTTGATGGATTGTTTTAATTTGCTGGCCCAGGACCACAAGATGAGATCTGATCTGTGCTCTCTGGAACTGAGGATGCCTAGGTCTGGGGCTGAGGCCACTGCCCTCTTCTGGCTGGAGTGGTCATTACAGCCTACCACCATACCGCCCCTTAATCCAATCCAACCCAATCCCTTTCTCCATTCATGAAACAGAAGGAGTGTGTGTGTGTGTGCACGCATCTGTGACTTTTCTGATGACAAGGCTGATTTATAGACTGGACTGTAAATGAATCATCGCCTTTTCAGCGGGTCTTAGAAAGTCTCTCTTCATCGCTCGCTAATAGGGATTAGCGGTCAGTCTCAGAGAGGCAGACAGATGAGTGTTCAGCTCACAGGAATGGATTCAACAGTTAATTGGAAACGACAGCGAGATAAACTGGTTTGTGGCTCTGACATAAGACCTTGTTTTCACTGGAACATTCCCAGCACGTGAAATTATCCGTAGCTCTCGCTCTCCCAGACTCCTACTTTTTCCAGCCTGTTTTTAGGGGTCAGCCAGTCAGCTGACAGAGGGCTGTGGTCAGCAGGACACAATGCCTCCATATCAGTATTACTCAGCTAATTCCCCTCGCCCTGACCCTTCACGCCTCCACGCCCGGCCGCCTGATGTGCTCGTCGCTTGGCTAAATCAGGAAGCCTTTATCCTGGTGGAAGCTCTAGAGAAACTCTGTCTACAGTACTGTGTCCTGTCTGTCTGTCTGTCTGTCTGTCTGTCTGTCTGTCTGTCTGTCTGTCTCTGTCTGTCTCTGTCTGTCTGTCTGTCTGTCTGTCTGTCTGTCTGTCTGTCTGTCTGTCTGTCTGTCTGTCTGTCTGTCTGTCTGTCTGCCTCCACTCCATGGTGTCTGGCTGCCTGGCTGTGCATATAGGTCAGGGAAATGTAGGCAACGCTCCCGCTGTGTGACCATGAAGTGGGGCAGCAGCTCTGGAGGACTGGAGCTGCTGGTAAAATACAAATGTTAGAGAGACTATAAAAATACAAGGCACACATAATGTGCCCCCATGGAATAGTGAATATGGGGCTAGTTTCAACCTCAAAGGCAGTAGGACAGACTAACCTATTTCCCCAAAGTGGGGTGTCCCTCTCTATAACTGGCAGACTTCTAGTCCTGTGCCAGATTTAGAAGTATTGTGCCCTAGACTTGGGCGGTATACAGGTTGTCATCCCAGGATATTCTGTAACACCAACACTGAACAGAAAGTTTGCTATTTCCAATCCAAAGGTTAGCAATGGTCAAAGCATGTCAAATCCTATAGAGATATGTAGCTTTTACATTTAACCTTTATTTAACTAGGCAAGTCAGTTAAGAACAAATTCTTATTTACAATGACAGCCTAGGAACAGTGGGTTAACTGCCTTGTTCAAGGGGAAGAATGACACATTTTTACCTTGTCAGCTCAGGGATTCGATCTCGTAACCTTTCGTTTACTGGCCCAACGCGCTAACCACTAGGCTACCTCTGCTGCCCCAAAAGCTAAATGCTAATGAAGGCATGCCAACATTTTATACAGTCACTGACATAAACTATTTGAGGGACAGGCAAGCAGCTCATAAAGTTATACAAGTAACAAAAAAATGCTTCTCGCAGTTTGCTGCACAAAACAAATATTAGAGAGCAAGGCTCTTAATCCAGGAGGGACTTCTCTGCTGTTACCAAGAGGAGCTTGATTGCAAGAAGCTAACCACTAAGTTAACAAGCCAAATGCACAACTGCAGAGCATTTAGCACATTTTAGACAGTTAACTTAATAGTTATAAGATATCTAGCTGGCAAACGTTTACAGTTGAAGTCAGAAGTTTACATACACTTAGGTTGGAGTCATTAAAACTCGTTTTTCAACCACTCCACACATTTCTTGTTCACAACTATAGTTTTGGTAAGTCGGTTAGGACATCTAATTTGTGCATGACACAAGTAATTTTTCCAACAATTATTTACAGACAGATTATTTCACTTATAATTCACTTTATCACAATTCTAGTGGGTCAGAAGTTTACATACACTAAGTTCACTGTGCCTTTAAACAGATCGGAAAATGACAGAAAATTATGTCATGGCTTTAGAATCTTCTGATAGGTTAATTGACATAATTTGAGTCAATTGGAGGTGTACCTGTGGATGTATTTCAAGGCCTACCTGCAAACTCAGTGCCTCTATGCTTGACATGATGGGAAAATCTAAAGAAATCAGCCAAGCCCTCAGAAAAACAATTGTAGACCTCCACAAGTCTGATTCATCCTTGGGAGCAATTTCCAAACGCCTGAAGGTACCACGTTCATCTGTGCAAACAAGAGTACACAAGTATAAACACCATGGGACCAAGCAGCCACCATACCACTCAGAAAGGAGACGTGTTCTGTCTCCTAGAGATGAACGTACTTTGGTGCGAAAAATGCAAATCAATCCCAGAACAACAGCAAAGGACCTTGTGAAGATAATGGAGGAAACAGACACAAAAGTATCTATATCCACAGTAAAACGAGTCCAATATCGACATAACCTGAAAGGCCTGTCAGCAAGGAAGAAGCCACTGCCCCAAAAACCACCATAAAAAAGCCAGACTACCAGCCCCCTGCACCCACCAGCCCCCTGCACCCACCAGCCCCCTGCATCTACCAGCCCCCTGCATCTACCAGCCCCCTGCAAGTCCCAGGCCCCTGCATCTACCAGCCCCCTGCATCTACCAGCCCCCTGCATCTACCAGCCCCCTGCAAGTCCCAGGCCCCTGCATCTACCAGCCCCCTGCATCTACCAGCCCCTGCAAGTCCCAGGCCCCTGCATCTACCAGCCCCCTGCATCTACCAGCCCCTGCAAGTCCCAGGCCCCTGCATCTACCAGCCCCCTGCAAGTCCCAGGCCCCTGCATCTACCAGCACCCTGCATCTACCAGCCCCCTGCATCTACCAGCCCCCTGCAAGTCCCAGGCCCTGCTCCCATCTGCATCCCCCGGCACAGCTGTTGCGGGGGAGTGAGCCGAGCAGAGCTGTGCCTGGGATGGAGGAGCTGGAGGAGCTCATCACTCATTGGTTTTGTGCTGACAGGGAGTCTGTGTACACACTGGCTCCACCTGGGTCTCTGTGTGTCTTTAAAATGAGCAGCAGAAGAATGTAGCTGGCTGTCTCCTTAGTAGATCTTCATCCGGGCACAACCCTGTCAGCCATGGAACCAGCTCCACCTGGGTCTGTCACTGTTGAAACTGGGTCATTAAGACATCTCATAAAACATTGACACAGTGGGTAGACTAAGTACATCGTTGATAATAAGGGGTGGGTTTTTTCTGTAAATGTATTTTTGCACAGGATATTCATATACTTATATGGGAGTGTGTGTAATGTGGTGACAGAATATGGATTTTGGATGTACAGGTCCACAGAGGTGAAGAGGCATGTGTGTATGTGTGGGCCGGTCTCGGGATGTGTGTGTATACACCAGTGTGTGTGCGTGTGCTGGCTGGGTGTTTGGCAGTGATAAGCCTGTGGCTTTGAAGCAGGGCAGCCTGACAGTTAGCCTGGCTCACAGCGTTTCTCCACTGCACAGCGCTGAGACCAGAATTAATCACCTCGCTAGCCGGCCAGATAACGCTACAAAGCAACGGGCCAGGCACACAAAGGCAGCCTGCCGGAGAGTGAGGGGAATTGATCACCCACTCAATACCAGCCATCCGCTCCCACCGACCGCCATCACTTCTCTCTCTCGCCACAGACCTCTTAACCTTATTTATATATTTATTCATTCATTTGGGCCCTCGTGTAATAATTTATACACAGCTTTTTAGTAATGTGTTCCTCTTTGACTGTCCGTTCCATTTGTTGTTTTTATGGAGTGTGTCGGTGGTGTGTTTAAACACGCAGCTTAACAGGGTTCAGTCAACACCGAGGTCCTGACCACTCTCCCTCAACGTCAACACCGAGCAGCAGCCGCTGGAAATACTGGCAGTGATGAAGTAGCCGTCCACGGAGGCTGCGAATTTGCTCCTCCGGTCAGGATCAGGAATTAACTTAAAGATCTTAAGCACAACAAATTCGTAACATATTGCACAAATTGGATTTGTAACATATCACAAGAAATGGGCAAAGTAGTACACAATTGGATGACGGAGACCCATTTTGATTAACAAGTTTGAGAGTGTATCTTTAGGGCATTGGTGGTAGGAAGATGGAAATATCTCTCTCTCTCTCTCTCTCTCTCTCTCTCTCTCTCTCTCTCTCTGTCTCTCTCTCTCTCTCTCTCTCTCTCTCTCTCTTTCTCTCTCTCTGTCTCTCTCTCTCTCTCTCTGTCTCTCTGTCTGTCTCTCTCTCTCTCTCTCTCTCTCTCTCTCTCTGTCTCTGTCTCTCTCTCTTTCTCTCTCTCTGTCTCTCTGTCTCTCTCTCTCTCTCTCTCTCTCTCTCTCTCTCTCTTTCTCTCTCTGTCTGTCTCTCTTTCAAATTCAAATTCAAGCTGCTTTATTGGCATGTGTCAATATTGCCAAAGCAACAATGTATACAATATACATTGTAACAAAATTATAAATTATAGCAAATAATAATATAAAATGGTAGTAAATAATAATACAAAATTAAATAAAAAAATAATAACAATAAAATGGTAACAGTCAATAGTAGAAATTTAATAAATATAAAAATCTAATTATGGAAAATGAAACTATAACTAACTTATAACTAAATAACGGTCATCTTCTTCTTTATATCAGTACTACAACTACAATCATCAGTACTACGACTACTACTACCATCACTAAACTGTTATCACTACCATTACCACCCATATTTGGAATGATAAACATGAATAATTATAGTAATAACAATAATAGTAATAATAAGTAAGTTACTGTTTACTATGCAGATGTTATCATTCAGTATCCCTCAGGCTATGGCAGGAAAATGCATATTTGGCTGCAAGAGGAGCCATTGCTCCTTCGCCCATGAGTATTCTTAGTTTTTCCTCTGTGTTCAATTTGTAAAAATTTAGAATATATGTAGTCATTTCTGTGAATAATGAATCTCTTTGTGAGGAATATTTATCACAGTACAGGAGAAAGTGCATCTCTACCTCCCCTGTCAAGTGTCTCTACCTCCCCTGTCATGCAGTGACCACATACACGCTCCTCTTTGGGTAGCCATGTCTTTTTATGTCTGCCGGTTTCTATTGCCAATCGGTGGTCACTCAGCCTGTACTTGGTAAGGATCTGTCTCTGCTTCGTATCTCTGACAGAGTAGAGATAATCAGCCAATTCATATTCTCTGTTTAGGGTCAGATAGCAATTTAGTCGGCTTTGGGATTTTGTTTCGTTTTTCCAGTATTGTAAATATGATTCCTTTGATTGGTTCATGATTTTGCTTATTGGAATTCTTTCTTTTGGAGCAGTGCTGGTGTCAGCTTGGTTGGTGAGGTCCAACACCAGCTGACTGAGAGGGCTCGTTTCTGGGCTCATCTCTTGGGTTTGAAGTGCTTTAAATTGCAGACTTGAATTTGGACTTGAATTTAGATGTAGCCAACATGTTAATGATCTTTTCTGTATTTTCATTATTACTGGAAAACGGCCCAATTCTGCCCTACATGCATTAGTTGGTGTATTTCTCTGGACTTGTAGGATTTTCCGACAGAATTCTGCATGTAGGGCTTCAATTGGATGTTTGTCCCACATTTTAAAATCCAGTTTATTGAGTGGCCCCCAAACCTCACTTCCGTAAAGAGCTATTGGTAGGATTACACTGTCAAATATTTTAGTCCGAATTTGAATTGGGATGTTGATTTTGAATAATTTCATTTTTATTGCATACATTGCTCTGCGGGCTTTTTCTTTGAGTGCATTCACTGCCATATTAAAGTTTCCCGATGCAGATATGGTCAGACCAAGGTAGGTGTAATTTTTTGTGTATTCAATTAAGGTGTTGTTCAGGGTGAATTTACATTTGTGTTTCTGACATCTGTTTTCTTTTTGGAAAATCATGATTTTAGTTTTTGGGAAATTTACTGCCAGGGCCCAATTATGGCAATAATATATACCAAGTCATCAGCATATAGCAGGTATTTCACCTCTGTGTCAAATAGTGTGAGTCCTGGGGCTGGAGATTGGTCCAACATGTCTGCTAATTCATTGATATAAATGTTGAAAAGATTTGGACTCAAATTGCAGCCTTGTCTCACACCTCAATATTGTGAAAAAAATTCTGTTCTTTGGTTTTTGATTTTTATTGCACACTTGTTTTCTGTGTACATACATTTTATTAAGTCATACACCTTACCACCAAGCCCACTTTGTAGAATTTTGTAGAATAGCCCTTCGTGCCAAATTGAATCAAATGCTTTTTTAAAGTCAATAAAGCAAGCAAAGATTTTGCCCTCTTTTTTTTGGTGGACGTGTTTATTAATTAGTGTGTGTAAGGTGTATATATGGTCAGTAGTGCGATGGTTAGGAAGAAAGCCAATTTGACATTTACTTATTACATTTTTTTCTTGAAGAAAGGTTTGAATTCTTGAATACAAAATGCTACAGAAAATCTTTCCCAAGTTACTATTTACGCAAATTCCCCTGTAATTATTGGGGTCTGATTTGTCTCCACTTTTGTGGATAGGGGAGATGAGCCCCTGGTTCCAGACATCAGGGAAGCAGCCAGAAGTTAAAACCATGTTGAACAATTTAAGCACAGCATTTTGCAACTCAGGTGTGCTGTTTTTCAGCATTTCATTTCTGATGTTGTCTACACCACAAGCCTTCTTTGATTTAATAGATTTTAGCTTTTCATTTAGTTCTTGTTGGGTTATTGGGTAATCTAATGGATTTTGGTTGTTTTTAATGACTGATTCAAGGATGTTCAATTTTTCTTTCATTTCTAATTGGTTCTGTTGTAAGTCTTTTTGTGGGATGTTTTTGTATAGATTATCAAAATAAGTTTTCCAAATTCCTACATCTTGTATGGCTAATTCTTGTGGCTTTGTTGTGCTTAAATTGTTCCACATGTCCCAGAACTGATTTTGGTCAATTGCGTTTTCAATTTCATCAAGTGTCTTGTTGGTATAATTCAATTTCTTGCATTTCAGTGTTTGTTTATACTGTTTCAGAGTTTCAAAGTATTCATATCGTAGCTCTGGGTTGTTTTGCTGCTTATGTTTTTTGTTTGACATTTGTCTTAAGGTGTTTTCTAATTGTTTTACATTCATTATCAAACCATTTGTCAGAAACATTTTGATTTTTGCTTCTGATGTTGCATTGCTTTGGTTTTCTCAAATTTGCTTTCGATGCTGCTTTTTGGAATATGCAGTTGATGTTTTGGGTAGCTGAATTGACACCATCTTTATTGTTTTGGTACTGTGAGTTATTGAAAAACTGTATAGAGTTCAGCATTTCATTTGAGTTCAATGTTTCAATGAATGTCTCTGCACTGTTTGGAGCCCATCTGTACGATTGGTTTATGTTGTAGAGTTTATTG
>NC_088402.1:68844557-68849557 GCF_034236695.1 Oncorhynchus nerka | reverse complement strand
ATATTGCAGGAGGAAGTGCAGCGAGAGCGAGCACAGAGAAAAGGCCCCTGCCCTCATCTAGGGGCTGTCATAATGAAATGTTTATGACTGGGGTTGTGAGAACAAGAGCTAGGCAGTAGTCTGGAGACCACTACACCAAAGGCCCTCATCTAGGGGCTGTCATAATGAAATGTTTATGACTGGGGTTGTGAGAACAAGAGCTAGGCAGTAGTCTGGAGACCACTACACCAAAGGCCCTCATCTAGGGGCTGTCATAATGAAATGTTTATGACTGGGGTTGTGAGAACAAGAGCTAGGCAGTAGTCTGGAGACCACTACACCAAAGGCCCTCATCTAGGGGCTGTCATAATGAAATGTTTATGACTGGGGTTGTGAGAACAAGAGCTAGGCAGTAGTCTGGAGACCACTACACCAAAGGCCCTCATCTAGGGGCTGTCATAATGAAATGTTTATGACTGGGGTTGTGAGAACAAGAGCTAGGCAGTAGTCTGGAGACCACTACACCAAAGGCCCTCATCTAGGGGCTGTCATAATGAAATGCTTATGACTGGGGTTGTGAGAACAAGAGCTAGGCAGTAGTCTGGAGACCACTATACCAAAGGCCCTCATCTAGGGGCTGTCATAATGAAATGCTTATGACTGGGGTTGTGAGAACAAGAGCTAGGCAGTAGTCTGGAGACCACTATACCAAAGGCCCTCATCTAGGGGCTGTCATAATGAAATGCTTATGACTGGGGTTGTGAGAACAAGAGCTAGGCAGTAGTCTGGAGACCACTACACCAAAGGCCCTCATCTAGGGGCTGTCATAATGAAATGCTTATGACTGGGGTTGTGAGAACAAGAGCTAGGCAGTAGTCTGGAGACCACTACACCAAAGGCCCTATGATTGGTCCTTGTCCCCCCTCACTGTCCCTGGGTCCCAACGACCTGCTTAGTTCCTCCACCTCTGGGCCATCCTGGTTTCCCCCTTCACAGCCCTCTAGTGTTAATACCATGGCCAGGCCTTGCCACTCCCCTCAGGGATAATAGGGCTGCTGTGGGGGTCTGGTGGAGGCTGCTGGTGGGGCCTGAGAGCCCTGCTGTATGTAGGCTGGTGCTTTGTTTTCTCTGCCTGCCCTCGATCCACATCAAATCAGTTCTATCTGTGTGCCAATGAATTACATAGACTTTTATGAAGTGCTATGACAGGGAAGGAATGGAGAGATGGATTGAGAGAGGTCAGGAGATGTGCTGATGGCCTAGTGCAGGGTTGCCCAACTGCAGGGCCGAATCGGCTGATTTTATTTGGCCGCCCGAGTTTCCTGATAATCTTATAATAGAGAGATAGATGTGATCATATCTAAATGTAAGCAAGGTTTGAAATGATTGTTTTCGCTAAATATTATATCTGTTTGGGCTTCTTGTGGTCAATTTGCATTCTACAAATGATTTGTAATTATATTCCGGCCCCTGACCATCCACTCAAGGAAAAATCGCACCGCGGCTGAATCTAGTTGATGATCCCCGACCGAGAGGATGCGAGCATTGGTTAGGGGGGGTCCGGTCTCTGCTGCAGCTGGAGTTGTTTTAATCAGAGAGCTGGTTCCTCTTTCCTCTGTAGGTCAGCTTCCTCATCAACCTCTCTTCCCTTCCTTCACACACTCTTTATTCTCCTGTCCACCACAGAACATGCCTTCTTAATGAAGGTACAACTCAATCACAACACAAACACCACAGAAGCTACTAGAAGCCTAATAACTGTACATTCAGCTGCAACACGCTGCAGCGTGTAACCTACTTTTGGTTCTTTGAACCTTGCTCTCATTGTCACAACTGCGTCACCGAGACTCATGTTTCAGAATGTCTGTTGCGTGCCATGCCAAGATGCTGCTGTGTTCCCTTCAATCAGGGGACGGCCGACTGGCACGGCCGGGCAGACATGGGCAGGGTTGAGGACTGAGTGGTGGCCATGCTGGTTTCCCCCCTCCATCTCATTAGTTAGCCAGTGATTGGGTTCAATCAGATGCAGATCTCCACTTCTAAGGACCGCGTATCAAAGGCAGGAGTCTAGCGGATAGCTGCTGTACTATGCACGGGGAGACCTAGTTATGTCAAGAGCAGCAGCGAGCAGAGCTGTGGTTGTAGTGGCAGAGTGGGGAGATGGCAGTGGGGAGGACTGGCGATAGGAGAAACTCTACCCATCGGGCTCTGAAAGATTAAAGAGGGTTTAGGCTGAGACATGCCAGCCAGTCCCAGAGGACCACCGCTACAAGGGGAGAACAGATGCAGTCATGATGAAGGAGGGAGCTTCAAACAGAGGGAGGGGGGGGGGGGGGGTATTCATGCCTCTCTCTGTCTCTCATACAGAAAAGGGCCTCTTGTTATTTTCCTATTATTAATGACAGACTACAGCAGAGGCGGGCGTCAGGTCCAGGTTGTAACATTCTACCATAGGGCTACAGTACTGTGTCTGTCTTTATACCTGTCTCGCTGATGTGGCTGAATGTATGTGTAGGTAGGTAGAAGTGTGTGCATGTGTGCATGTGTCCATGTGTATGTGTGTGTGTGTACAGAGGAGGTGATGAGGAGGAGATGCAGACTGTGCCGTCAGCAAGTGTGTGTGATACTCTGATTGCCCTCCAGAAAGGAAGGGTCACACACAGACTGAGACAGACAGTAGTACCAGGTCTCATCATTATATAACACAGACTGAGACAGACAGTAGTACCAGGTCTGATCATTATATAACACAGACTGAGACAGACAGTAGTACCAGGTCTCATCATTATATAACACAGACTGAGACAGACAGTAGTACCAGGTCTCATCATTATATAACACAGACTGAGACAGACAGTAGTACCAGGTCTCATCATTATATAACACAGACTGAGACAGACAGTAGTACCAGGTCTGATCATTATACAACACAGACTGAGACAGACAGTAGTACCAGGTCTCATCATTATATAACACAGACTGAGACAGACAGTAGTACCAGGTCTGATCATTATATAACACAGACTGAGACAGACAGTAGTACCAGGTCTCATCATTATATAACACAGACTGAGACAGACAGTAGTACCAGGTCTCATCATTATATAACACAGACTGAGACAGACAGTAGTACCAGGTCTCATCATTATATAACACAGACTGAGACAGACAGTAGTACCAGGTCTGATCATTATATAACACAGACTGAGACAGACAGTAGTACCAGGTCTCATCATTATATAACACAGACTGAGACAGACAGTAGTACCAGGTCTGATCATTATATAACACAGACTGAGACAGACAGTAGTACCAGGTCTCATCATTATATAACACAGACTGAGACAGACAGTAGTACCAGGTCTGATCATTATATAACACAGACTGAGACAGACAGTAGTACCAGGTCTCATCATTATATAACACAGACTAAGACAGACAGTAGTACCAGGTCTCATCATTATATAACACAGACTGAGACAGACAGTAGTACCAGGTCTCATCATTATATAACACAGACTGAGACAGACAGTAGTACCAGGTCTCATCATTATATAACACAGACTGAGACAGACAGTAGTACCAGGTCTGATCATTATATAACACAGACTGAGACAGACAGTAGTACCAGGTCTCATCATTATATAACACAGACTGAGACAGACAGTAGTACCAGGTCTGATCATTATATAACACAGACTGAGACAGACAGTAGTACCAGGTCTCATCATTATATAACACAGACTGAGACAGACAGTAGTACCAGGTCTGATCATTATATAACACAGACTGAGACAGACAGTAGTACCAGGTCTCATCATTATATAACACAGACTGAGACAGACAGTAGTACCAGGTCTCATCATTATATAACACAGACTGAGACAGACAGTAGTACCAGGTCTGATCATTATATAACACAGACTGAGACAGACAGTAGTACCAGGTCTCATCATTATATAACACAGACTGAGACAGACAGTAGTACCAGGTCTCATCATTATATAACACAGACTGAGACAGACAGTAGTACCAGGTCTCATCATTATATAACACAGACTGAGACAGACAGTAGTACCAGGTCTCATCATTATATAACACAGACTGAGACAGACAGTAGTACCAGGTCTCATCATTATATAACACAGACTGAGACAGACAGTAGTACCAGGTCTCATCATTATATAACACAGACTGAGACAGACAGTAGTACCAGGTCTCATCATTATATAACACAGACTGAGACAGACAGTAGTACCAGGTCTCATCATTATATAACACAGACTGAGACAGACAGTAGTACCAGGTCTCATCATTATATAACACAGACTGAGACAGACAGTAGTACCAGGTCTCATCATTATATAACACAGACTGAGACAGACAGTAGTACCAGGTCTCATCATTATATAACACAGACTGAGACAGACAGTAGTACCAGGTCTGATCATTATATAACACAGACTGAGACAGACAGTAGTACCAGGTCTCATCATTATATAACACAGACTGAGACAGACAGTAGTACCAGGTCTGATCATTATATAACACAGACTGAGACAGACAGTAGTACCAGGTCTCATCATTATATAACACAGACTGAGACAGACAGTAGTACCAGGTCTCATCATTATATAACACAGACTGAGACAGACAGTAGTACCAGGTCTCATCATTATATAACACAGACTGAGACAGACAGTAGTACCAGGTCTGATCATTATATAACACAGACTGAGACAGACAGTAGTACCAGGTCTCATCATTATATAACACAGACTGAGACAGACAGTAGTACCAGGTCTCATCATTATATAACACAGACTGAGACAGACAGTAGTACCAGGTCTGATCATTATATAACACAGACTGAGACAGACAGTGGTACAAGGTCTCATCATTATATAACACAGACTGAGACAGACAGTAGTACCAGGTCTCATCATTATATAACACAGACTGAGACAGACAGTAGTACCAGGTCTGATCATTATATAACACAGACTGAGACAGACAGTAGT
>NC_088402.1:68812057-68839557 GCF_034236695.1 Oncorhynchus nerka | reverse complement strand
CATTTTCCACCTGGGGGTGGCCCGTCAGGAAGTCCAGGATCCAGTTGCAGAGGGAGGTGTTTAAACTCAGGGTCCTTAGCTTAGTGATGAGCTTTGAGGGCACTATGGTGTTGAACGCTGAGCTGTAGTCAATAAATAGCATTCTCACATAGGTGTTCCTTTTGTCCAGGTGGGAAAGGGCAGTGTGGAGTGCAATGGAGATTGCATCATCTGTGGAGTCTGTCTATGGTTTCTGGGATAATGGTGTTGATGTGAGCCATGACCAGCCTTTCAAACATTTCATGGCTACAGATGTGAGTGCTACGGGTCGGTAGTCATTTAGGCAGGTTACCTTAGTGTTCTTGGGCACAGGGACTATGGTGGTCTGCTTGAAACATGTTGGTATTACAGTACAGACTCAGACAAGGAGAAGTTGAAAATGTCAGTGGAGACATTTGCCAGTTGGTCAGCGCATGCTCGGAGTACACGTCCTGGTAATCCATCTGGCCCAGCAGCCTTGTGAATGTTGAGCTGTTTAAAGTTCTTACTCACATCGGCTGCGGATGGCGTGATCACACAGTCATCTGAAACAGTTGATGCTCTCATGCATGTTTCAGTGTATCTTGCCTCAAAGCGAGCATAGAAGTTATTTAGCTTGTCTGGTAGGCTCGTGTCACTGGGCAGCTCTCTGCTGTGCTTCCCTTTGTAGTCTGTAATAGTTTGCAATCCCTGCCTCATCAGACGAGCATTGGAGCCGGTGTAGTACGATTTGATCTTTATCCTGTATTGACGTTTTCCCTGTTTGATGGTTCGTCGGAGGGCATAGTGGGATTTCTTATAGGCTTGTGGGTTAGAGTCCCGCTCATTGAAAGCGACAGCTCTACCCTTTAGCTCAGTGCGAATGTTGCCTCTAATCCATGGCTTCTGGTTGGGGTATGTACGTACAGTCACTGTGGGGACGACGTCCTCGATGCACTTATTGATAAAGTCAGTGACTGATGTGGTGTACTCCTCAATGCCATTGGAAGAATCGCGGAACATGTTCCAGTCTGTGATAGCAAAACAGTCCTGGAGTTTAGCATCCGCTTCATCTGACCACTTTTTATAGACCGAATCACTGGTGCTTCCTGCTTTAATTTTTAGCTTGGAATCAGGAGGATAGAGTTATGGTCAGATTTGCCAAATGGAGGGCAAGGGAGTGCTTTGTACGCATCTCTGTGTAAAGGTGGTCTAGAGTTTTTCCCCTCTGGTTGTACATTTAACATGCTGATAGAAATTAGGTAAAACTGATTTAAGTTTCCCTGCATTAATGTCACCGGCCACTAGGAGCGCCGCCTCTGGATGAGCATTTTCCTGTGTGCTTATAGCGGAATACAGCTCATTGAATGCGGATTTAGTGCCCGCCTCTGTCTGTGGTGGTGTGTAGACAGCTGTTGTTTACATAAATGCATATGCCCCCACCCCGTGTCTTACCTTAGGCTGCTAGTAACAGAGTGAAACGTTTGAGTAGGTTAGTGCAGACGGAGTACAGTATGAATCAGGGACGAGGAAAGAGGTCCCTTAAGTTTCCTCGTTTGTTCCCCCTCTCCCTACTTCTCCTGAAGAGTATTTGCTGATCCTAGTTTGGTAGCCTCTCTCTGGAAGAAAGTGAAGAGAGGGAGAGAAAGAGCAGGAGAGAGAGATAGGATGCAGTGTCCTTGGTATTATCGGTGTTGGCCCGCTAGCTCTTAAATGAGACTCGTCCTATAGGGAGAGGGAGGGAGCCACACTACCACAAATCACACGCCTGCTAGCCTCTTTATTATCCCCTTCAGCCTTCTTCCTCCAGTCTACTGGATGACCCCTGACTGTGGTGCCCCTCTGGAAGATGCTACACACTACACAGTTGTTGGGGAGACTGGAGTTTGAGACCAAACGGTGGCCTGATGGTCATGCTGCTCAGGCTTTCCTCCTGAACCACTTGACCCACATCACTTCTCTGTGCTGTACTGTGATACAAGCTTCAGGGCAGGACACCTTCCTAAAACTAAGAGCAGGCTGACTGATGTCAGAAGGCCTTTGCAAGTTGGTAGGTGGGGCAGGAGCTGCGGGGGTCTCCTCCGCTCTCCTCCTCTCTGCTACCCTCCCAGTCGAAGCCCCCTTCTATTAGTATTTAGTATTTATTGGGATCCCCGTTAGCTTCCAAGACAGCAGATACTCTTCCTGTGGTCCAAACAGGAATAAAACAATTACAGCTCAACAAAACAACAGTGTACATAATAAATAAAACAATTACAGCTCAACAAAACAACAGCCTGCATCATAAATAAAAAAAATACATTGTACAAGACATTATTACATTTATTGTGTCTGAACTATCATTAAATGTGAATACTCATTTATATCAAATCAGTTCTCTAGGTTTAATTATTACGTGATTAAACTAATCATGTAAACATTAATTAACTTGAAAGTCGGGGCACCATGGAAAATGTTGAGATTTATAGAGTTGTAATTTTCCGAAAACAACTCTTCAGATATTTTAATATCTGATTAATTAGTCTTCTATGAATGAATTATTAATACCGTCACAAACCCTTGGATATCTTCACGAACCCTATCCTAAATCATGAATCAGCGATATACAAACTGGCTTAATTATTTATTTACTAACTAACTTAATATTCACACAGAATTATATAACAAACAAACAGTACATATTTGGGTTACTACATGATACAAAGAAAAAGTCCCTAGCGGACAAAGTCGATATAACAGCTTGGTAGACAAAGGAAAGGGGTGGGGACTGAGAAAGAGCAGGAAAGACAAAATGGATTCACTACACACAGTTTAATTATATTAATTGAAATGCTAATCCTTTGCACTTGAACGGCCGCTCATTCGAGATTAATTGCAATGTATATATTTACACCCGTATGTCGTTTTTGGAATTGCCGGTCAGTCTGCTGGAGAGTCAGTTCATCAGAGAGTCTCTGGTTAACTTCCCCATAAATCACAATGTCTTTAGTAGCTGTAGCTTTCTCTGCGGCTCTGGATAGTGTCTGTTGTAATTGATACGTCAGGCGTACCATGTTCTTAGAATAGATGCTTCCGTGGTTGTCGGTATTCTCGTACTAGACTTACGTAATTTCTAGCTGCAGACTAGTAATTATACGTCTAAGATTTGCTCTTATTCTGTAGTGATCGATAGTCCCAGAGTTGAACCATTCCCAGCTGTGTAGCCAAAACTTTAGCTGTATGGTCTAATGATCTATAGAATTGTAGCCATTCCAACGTGGGGACTCTGTCCCGGCGTTCTCTAACTTAATGTACATTTTGTAGGAAGTGGGTTTTATACTCTGTGGAAAAAGGGGCGGTTCTATGACGCCTGATGTAATGTCTGGGCTCACGGGGGTGTGGCCACTGACTAGTTAAAACTTTATAACTAAACAAGTATCTCGTTTAAAAGGCCAACGTGACATTACATCTTCTCACAAATAGTTTCATATTCAATCATGTATTTTCACAACATTTAGATGTAAACAGCTGGGAAATGTCCACTTTAAGAGATACAGTTATGTGTGTTTCCTGTCCTTCATTAATCACCAAATGAAACACACTCGTCATGACTGTCCCTTAAGTGTCCACGGACCATTCCCACATTCTCAAAAATAGAAATATTTTTTATTTCTCCCATTTTGGGGATTAGGAGTTTTGAACAAAGAGAAGCTCTTATTCTGCTAGACTCTCTCTCTCAGTACTGCATGGCAGTTTCTACCAGGTATTTATGGATAAGAGCGTCTGCTAAATGACTTAAATGTAAATGTAAATGTATGACCGTTGTAAAACCTGATGTGGGAGAGAAAGTGAGTGAGAAAGGGGGGGTTCACGATATACACCCAAAAGGCCACGTCGTGACACATTATTACTCTATTATTACAAATGTACAATAAAATAGTACAATATTACAATGTGTGTGTGTAGAGTGAGTGTGTTACAGTGTGTGTGCGTGTGTGCGTGTCCCTTACTCAGTCCATGTTGTGCCGTGAGGTGTTGTTTTATCCGTTTGTTTTGTGGTGGGGTGGGGCTCCGGGTCTGGGTCTGGTGGAGATGATGGTAGTACTGGTGTCATCGGGCCCAGCCAGGTAATATCCTCCCTGGTTCCCAGGCAGAGTGGTAGAGAGAAGGCAGGCCATTAATCAAGCTGACCTGGGACGTGGACCGAGTACATCATTAGAGCCTGAAATACAAGGGAACAGGGAGGTCACACTCCCCCGACCTCACATCAACATCAAATGGTGTGTGTGGGGGGTGGCAGCTGTTGTTATTGTCCAAGTACCAGTTGATTTAGCACATTAGTCTCTCCTAACCAAGCCTTCCCCTTAAAATAGGGGTAGAAAGACCCAGTGCTGTGTGTTAGCTAAATGCCTGTATTATCCACTAGACCCTGAGCAGGGAGACTGCAGTGTCTGGTGATGATATCTATAGCCAGGCAGGCAGGTCTCCAGTGGGACATAACAGACTCAGGAAGGAGACTGGCAGGCTGTTGCACTCTAAGGACAAACCCAACAGTAAATACAGTCAGTAATAGCTGCTGCTGCTCCTGCTGCTAGCCCCTGGCAACCAGTCAAACACATGAAAGGGCAACACAACTCTGATTGATTATTATTATTATTATTATACAAAGAGCTTCTACTGTACAGGGAGGCATTTCTGGAGGCAGAATAGTTGAATATGTATTTGACCTTTGTTTTGGTATTTTGAGTACCTGGTTGGACGTAGGTCATTCTTATGCATCAGCCATTACAATGCTCAGATCATTATTTTGTCATAATAACAACACGGACAAACTGAGACTTAGTTGTGCAGAAATGGAACAATAGGTCAGGACAGGGTATGTGTGTGTCTGTGCATTTGTTTGTGTGTGTGTTTGAGAGGAGAGAGAGCTTGAGTGTGTATGTGTGTGTGTGTGTGGGCGTGTTTAACTGTTCTGTGTGTGTGTGTGTGTGGAAATGTTCAACTATTCTCTCTCTCTCTCTGTGTGTGTGTGTGTGTGTGTGCGTGTGCGCGTGTGTGTGTGTGTGTGAGAAAGAGAGGAGAGTTTTCTCTCTGTAGTTTGGGGTGCAGAGTGCAGCAACAACAGCAGCAGCGTGTGGAGTTGTCTGATGATTTATGGTTGTGGAGCAGAAATGGACTGTCAGATTTACAGAGGCCTTTGGTTTCCTTTATGTTGTGGCTGAGATGCTCCACAGTGCTCTGTCATTCTGTCACTAACATTACACACAATCCACTTTTATTTGACAAGTCTCACCATTACAGAGACTACCTGCCATACTTAACTTTCTACCTGTTCTGCCTTCTCCCTATAACATATGTACAGTATGGACTGTAACTTTACTGAACTGACAGCTGTCCTGTGCTGTAAATGTACTAACGACTATTGTGTGTTTCAGATCCTGGTGAACTCTGTCAACCAACCTGCCATGCTGTATGAGAACGTGACGGTGAGCGAGGGGAGTCCAATCCACAGAGACCTGCTCTTCAGCCCAGACCACCAGCACATCTATGCCCTCACAGACAAACAGGTACAAGCTTGGCACACACACTCGCTGTGTGTAAAAACACACTACCACCAACAAACACTCACATTTACACAATCGTATACGTTAAGTTCGCATGCGTGTTTGTGTGGGGGTTTCTGTGTCAGACACTCCAGCCACTCTTTGTGATTGCTTCCGTTTGATTTCTAGCACTGAGCCAGCCCCCATGCCCAACCCCCTCTCCCCTCACAAATGTTCCTCCCCCAGTCAGCACCCCTCATCACAGGCAACGGAAAGGGGATCTCTCTGTGATCCCTCATTGATGGAATTAGTGTCCAAATCCCCCTCTTAACCAAATCACCAGCGGAAAGAGAAATGTCCCCTCTTCCCCAGTTATTTGTACCGTCTTCTCTTTCTCCTTTTCTCCCTGATCTCTCTGTTCTTTCATGTGGTTTCTCCCCTAAGCTCTAATTGGAGGGCATCTCTTGAACACTCATTAAAGGCGTTTCCTCCATCATTACTGGGGGCTCCCCCCACCACCCCTCTATTCTTCTTCCCTTTCCCAGCCTCTCTCTCTTTATCAGAATAGAAGAGATGGAATTGGTTAGAAGGGTGATGCGAGATTAGGGACCACCAAGGCTTACCGCTAAGGATTCATCTCGGGGGTTTAAATTGAAGCGGCTTCTTCAAAATGCCCCTCTCACTCCTCTGGATTGCTATTTAACACCCCGTGGCCCTCTCTCCCTCTCCCTTCAGCCCCCCTCACCCTCTCCTCCCGGCCCTTCTCTTGATGGCTATGCAGTATTACATTAATATATGTCAGAGCAGAGCTGTATGTGTGTGTTTCTGTCTCCTGGCTGCTCTGAGGCATAGTGACATGAGGTGACAGAAGTAAGGACTGTCAAGCTCTTTGACACCGCCTGGCTCTGTGACACTGCCTGGCTCTGTGACACCGCCTGGCTCTGTGATACCGCCTGGCTCTGTAACACTGCCTGGCTCTGTGACACTGCCTGGCTCTGTGACACTGCCTGGCTCTGTGACACCGCCTGGCTCTGTGACACCGCCTGGCTCTGTGATACCGCCTGGCTCTGTAACACTGCCTGGCTCTGTGATACCGCCTGGCTCTGTGACACTGCCTGTCTCTGTGATACCGCCTGGCTCTGTGACACCGCCTGTCTCTGTGATACCGCCTGGCTCTTTGACACTGCTTGTATCTGTGATACCACCAGGCTCTGTGACACTGCCTGTCTCTGTGACACCACCTGTCTCTGTGACACCCTGTGACACTCTATCTGAACAGAGATACCTTTTCCTGATAAGGCCTTACTTACGGGACAGACAGACAGGTTACCGTCCACTCCATCATAACGCCGCCAAGCCTGCAGCCCCACCACCCCCCACCCCCGACATCCCCAGAAACTGATGACTGAATATCAATAGCCATTTTCCATCAAATGATTGGGGAGGCAGGCTCCGTCCAAGCGTGACGGCCTCTGTCACAAACGCGGCGCATGTCCTCGGGGGAATATCAGCCAGTGCCGTTTAACCTCCACGTTTGAGGGGTAGAGGAGGAGGAGAAAAACGGAAAATGAGGGGGGAAAAGGAGAGGTAGAATAACCATAAAAATGTGTGGTGCACAATGCCTGTTATGTGACTGAGTGGATGGTGTATATTCAGTACAGCCTGTGTGTATATTCTGCTCTACACTCCCCCACTCTGTGCCGTACACCTCCATGTGTCCTAATTGATAGCATGAATATGAATCTCCTTCCATATGGGGGACAGGCCCTTTACTCTTGCACCAGGGGAAAGATTTCTTCCTGCATTTGAACATGACAGTTTTATTTATACGGCAGAAAATGTACAGAGCAAGATGAGAACTCTGCATTAGTCATATACTGTAGCATCCCCAGAGAGAGTACTTATGGGATACACTGCTGCTTTACATAGTATCTCTCTGTTTTGCACTACATAGTGTATCTCTCTGTACTACATACTATCTCTATCTGTACTACATAGTATCTCTCTCTGTACTGTACTACATAGTATCTCTCTGTACTGTACTACATAGTATCTCTCTGTACTGTACTACATAGTATCTCTCTGTACTACATGGTATCTCTCTGTACTGTACTACATAGTATCTCTCTGTACTACATAGTATCTCTCTGTACTGTACTACAGAGTATCTCTCTGTACTACATAGTATCTCTCTCTGTACTGTACTACATAGTATCTCTCTGTACTACATAGTGTATCTCTCTGTACTACATACTATCTCTATCTGTACTACATAGTATCTCTCTCTGTACTGTACTACATAGTATCTCTCTGTACTGTACTACATAGTATCTCTCTGTACTGTACTACATAGTATCTCTCTGTACTACATAGTATCTCTCTGTACTACATAGTATCTCTCTGTACTGTACTACAGAGTATCTCTCTGTACTACATAGTATCTCTCTCTGTACTGTACTACATAGTATCTCTCTGTACTACATAGTATCTCTCTCTGTACTATACTACATAGTGTATCTCTCTGTACTGCATACTATCTCTCTTTGTACTACATAGTATCTCTCTCTGTACTGTACTACATAGTATCTCTCTGTACTACATAGTATCTCTCTCTGTACTATACTACATAGTGTATCTCTCTGTACTACATACTATATCTCTTTGTACTACATAGTATCTCTCTCTGTACTGTACTACATAGTATCTCTCTGTACTACATGGTATCTCTCTGTACTGTACTACATAGTATCTCTCTGTACTACATAGTATCTCTCTGTACTACATAGTATCTCTCTGTACTGTACTACAGAGTATCTCTCTGTACTACATAGTATCTCTCTCTGTACTGTACTACATAGTATCTCTCTGTACTACATAGTATCTCTCTCTGTACTATACTACATAATGTATCTCTCTGTACTGCATACTATCTCTCTTTGTACTACATAGTATCTCTCTCTGTACTGTACTACATAGTATCTCTCTGTACTACATAGTATCTCTCTCTGTACTATACTACATAGTGTATCTCTCTGTACTACATACTATATCTCTTTGTACTACATAGTATCTCTCTCTGTACTGTACTACATAGTATCTCTCTGTACTACATAGTATCTCTCTCTGTACTGTACTACATAGTATCTCTCTCTGTACTATACTACATAGTGTATCTCTCTGTACTACATACTATATCTCTTTGTACTACATAGTATCTCTCTCTGTACTGTACTACATAGTATCTCTCTGTACTACATAGTATCTCTCTCTGTGCTGTACTATATAGTATATCCCTCTGTACTATACTACATAGTGTATCTCTCTGTACTACATACTATCTCTCTTTGTACTACATAGTATCTCTCTCTGTACTGTACTACATAGTATCTCTCTCTGTACTATACTACATAGTGTATCTCTGTACTTCATACTATCTCTCTTTGTACTACATAGTATCTCTCTCTGTACTGTACTACATAGTATCTCTCTCTGTGTACTATACTACATAGTGTATCTCTCTGTACTACATACTATCTTTCTTTGTACTACATATTATATTTCTCTGTACTGTACTACATAGTATCTCTCTCTGTACTGTACTACATAGTATCTCTCTGTACTGTACTACATAGTGTATCTCTCTGTACTACATAGTATCTCTCTCTGTACTATACTACATAGTATCTCTCTCTGTACTACATAGTATCTCTCTCTGTACTGTACTACATAGTATCTCTCTCTGTACTGTACTGTACTGTACTACATAGTATCTCTCTCTGTACTGTACTGTACTACATAGTATCTCTCTCTTTACTGTACTACATAGTATCTCTCTCTGTACTATACTACATAGTATCTCTCTCTGTATGACATAGTATCTCGCTCTTTACTGTACTACATAGTATCTCTCTCTCTGTACTGTACTCTACTACATAGTATCTCTCTCTCTGTACTGTACTACGTAGTGTTTCTCTCTTTACTGTACTACATAGTATATCTCTCTCTGTACTGTACTGTACTACATAGTATCTCGCTCTCTGTACTACATAGTATCTCTCACTTTACTGTACTATATAGTATCTCTCTCTGTACTGTACTACATAGTATCTCTCTCTGTACTGTAGTGTACTATATAGTATCTCTCGCTGTACTACATAGTATCTCTCTCTGTACTGTACTACATAGTATCTCTCTCTGTACTGTACTACATAGTATCTCTCTCTGACCTGTACTGTACTATATAGTATCTCTCTCTGTACTGTACTACATAGTAACTCTCTCTGTACTGTACTAAATAGTTTCTCTTTCTGTACTGTACTACATATTATCTCTCTCTGTACTACATATTATCTCTCTCTGTACTGTACTACATAGTATCTCTCTCTGTACTGTACTACATAGTATCTCTCTCTGTACTGTACTACATAGTATCTCTCTCTGTACTGTACTGTACTATATAGTATCTCTCTGTACTACATAGTATCTCTGTCTGTACTGTACTGTACTACATAGTATCTCTCTCTGTACTGTACTACATAGTATCTCTGTACTACATAGTATATCTCTGTCTGTACTACACTACATAGTATCTCTCTCTGTACTGTACTGAATAGTATCTTTCTCTGTACTGTACTGCATAGTATCTCTCTCTGTACTGTACTGAATAGTATCTCTCTCTGTACTGTACTACATAGTATCTCTCTCTGTACTCTACTACATAGTAACTCTCTCTGTACTGTACTACATAGTATCTCTCTCTGTACTGTACTACATAGTATCTCTCTCTGTACTGTACTACATAGTATCTCTCTCTGTACTGTACTGTACTATATATTATCTCTCTCTGTACTACATAGTATCTCTCTCTCTGTACTGTACTACATAGTATCTCTCTCTGTACTGTACTACATAGTATCTCTCTCTGTACTGTACTGTACTATATAGTATCTATTTCTGTACTGTACTACATAGTAACTCTCACTGTACTGTTCTACATAGTATCTCTCGCTGTACTGTACTGTGCTACATAGTTTATTTTTCTGTACTGTACTGCATAGTATCTCTCTCTGTACTGTACTACATAGTATCTCTCTCTGTACTGTACTATATAGTATATCTCTGTACTACACTACATAGTATCTCTCTCTGTACTGTACTGCATAGTATCTCTCTCTCTGTACTACATAGTATCTCTCTCTGTACTGTACTGTACTACATAGTATCTCTCTATACTGTACTGTACATTGTCTGGCCTTATATTCAGATGCAGAAAACTTCCCCTGCTATATCAGTATGTAGTCTATGTTATTTCCCCAGCCACTGACCACCCTCTCTCTATCTGTGACACTTTACAGTAGCTTTAGATAGAGGGTGATAAGAGATCCAGTGGAAATGCAGTGTTAGATGATGTTACTGTCTCATGTTATCTTATCTCTGCTACCGTAACGGCCACTACAGTGCCATAGCTCCAGCACAGACACACACGCTTTTGTTTGACTCGCTGCAGTTTCCCAGCAATTACAGCTAATCGACTTCCATGTGTCTAAATCTTTAAAGGAAAGATGGGCTGTAATTGATACAAATGGATTCCATTTGAGTGGCCTTGACATAGAGTTCGATCACTACACGGCAAGTCCAAGCAGCGATGTTAAACATGAATCTCTCTCTCTCTCTCTCTCTCTCTCTCTCTCTCTCTCTCTCTCTCTCTCTCTCTCTCTCTCTCTCTCGCGCACTCTGTCTCCACCACAGCCAGAGCTCAACCCTGGACACAACCAATACATGGGACATGTCTTTTACAGACTCTAACAATACCCAACATTCAACCCTATAGAGGGAAACAGATTTTAAGAAGTGGCCGATACACACATTCAGCAATGCTTTGAGGGTTAGGTAGTGTGTGAAGGGAGGTCTTCCCTGGGTGGCTGCAGTAGTTATGTCCTCTGTGGTGTAGCTGTGTTGTTGGGAGGAGTCGGGGACTACTGAGCCTAGCTGCTCTACTGCTCTGCTGGAGCAGAGGACCATTAGCACACTGACTCCACTTAGTTACTGTATATAGTACTGCAGCTATCCCCGGTCCCAGAGAACCTGACCCTGTGCCCTACACTTCTCCCCAATCACCAACAGTGTGCGGGAAAACACACACACACACACATTCCCTTACTACACTGGCCACAGCAGAGCAAGAGGAAACATCTCATAGTCTACATGGTTTTGTCTTATAAATATGATTCCCGGTCCAACTCATCCCAAACCATCTCAATTGGGTTGAGGTCTGGTGATTGTGGAGGCCATGTCATCTGATGCAGCACTCCATCACTCTACTTCTTGGTCAAATACCCCTTACACAGCCTAGAGGTGTGTTTTGGGTCATTGTCCTTTTGAAAAACAAATGATAGTCCCACTAAGCGCAAACCAGATGGGATGGTGTATTGTTGCAGAATGCTGTGGTAGCCATGCTGGTTAAGTGTGCCTTGAATTCTAAATAAATCACTGACAGTGTCACCAGCGAAGCACCCCCACACCATCACACATCCTCCTCCATGCTTCACGGTAGGAACCACACATGCAGAAATCATCATCATCATCCGTTCACCTACTCTGCGTCTCACAAAGACACGGCGGTTGGAACCAAATATCTCCAATTTAGACTCATCAGACCAAAGGACAGATTTCCACCGGACTAATGTCCATTGCTCGTCTTTCTTGGCCCAAGCAGGTCTCTTCTTATTATTGGTGTCCTTTAGTAATGGTTTCTTTGCAGCAATTCAACCACGAAGGCCTGATTCACGCAATCTCTTCTGAACAGTTGATGAGCATGGATATTTTCCAAGGGAAAGATGTGTCTGTTACTTGAACTCTGTGAAGCATTTATTTGGGCTGCAATTTCTGAAGCTGGTAACTGTAATGTACTTATCCTCTGCAGCAGAGGTAACTCTGGGTCTTCCTTTTCTGTGGCGGTCCTCATGAGAGCCAGTTTCATCAAAGCGCTTGATGGTTTTTGCGACTGCACTTCAAGAAACGTTGAAAGTTCTTGAAATTGAACAAAGCACACGTTAATTGAAATGCATTTCAGGTGACTACCTCATGAAGCTGGTTGAGAGAAATCCAAGAGTGTGCAAAGCTGTCATCAAGGGAAAGGGTGGCTACTTTGAAGAATCTCAAATATAACATATATTTTGATTTGTTTAACACTTTTCTGTTAGTACATAATTCCATATGTGTTATTTCATAGTTGTGAAGTCTTCACTATTATTCTACTATGTAGAAAATAGTAAAAATAAAGAAAAATGAATGAGTAGGCGTTTAACTTTTCACTGGTACTGCATTTCATCTTGATGGCCATTCATGTTAAGGTGTTATATGGATGTTCATGTAGGGATCCCCATGGCCTTTTCTCCTCACACTGAGGCTATTCCCTGGCCATAGCTTCGTTCCTGGGTTGTCAGATGCGACACCACCCCCTAGGTTCTAGTTCAACCACTTCCAGCCTCCACTCTTGCTTCTGGCTCACCGCACAGTGGCGCACATACACACCGACATGCACTCTCCCTCTCACTAGAGAGAATCTGGTGTGTATTTTCCTATCTCTGCTGCATACAGTATATCGGCAAAGCAGATCACATTTGACTGATGTTAGCTTCTGAGCAGGCAGCAGTGGCAGACAGAATACTGAATGTGTCTGGGATTCAGAGCCAGACCAGCTTTTCCCTCTGCTCCCTCTCTCTCACTCACACGTATAAAAAAGAGTGATGAGGAGAGGTGGGGAAATTAATTGGTTTGAAGAGATCTCTCTCTTTCTCTCACTACAGTCATCTCCTCTTTTAAAGCCTCTGCCTCCACCTGGTGAAGGAGTCAATGGGCCCCGTGCCCCTGTGGTTGGCAGAACAGAGAGGGGAACGTCTCTCTTATCTCTCCCTCTCCCGCTCCCTCTCCCTCCTCTAGGGCTTCCTCTCTCTCCTTCTCTCCGTGGCCCATCCTGAGAGAAGAGTAGGATGAAAGCTGAGTGATGGCTGTTCTCTCAGAAACAGCAGCCTGCTAAAGAGATGGGCTCAGACAGGAGCTTACCCCAGCTGTGGAATGGAGTTTTACACTTAAGCCAAAAATCACCAGGATCTTTACATAGAGCACTCACTTGAGCTACAAAACAATGGTTTTAGACTTGGGATTTGTTGACAGTGTCCAACCCGAGAAAGGCCTTTGGCTGTCACCAGATACGAATGGACGTTATCTCCTTCTGTCTGTCTTTTTCTCAGAGATATTTACAGGGCATTCAGAAGGTATTCAGACCTCTTGACTTTTTCCACATTTTGTTACGTTAAAATTAAAATGTATTAAATTGTTCCCCCCCCCCCTCATCCATCTACACACATCCATCTACCTCATAATGACAAAGCAATAACAGGTTTCTAGACATTTTTGCTCATTTATAAAAAAAAAAAACTGAAATACCACATTTACATAAGTATTCAGAACCTTTGATTAGTACTTTGTTGAAGCACCTTTGTGTCACGTTTTACCAAGGTGGGTGGAATCAGGCGCAGAGAGCAGGTTTCAGTGATTTGACAGTTTATTCTCCGGCGCACAAAAACGACGGTAAACCCAACACACAGGGTGAATAATCCAACACAGGATCAAAACAGACCGGAGAATAAAACACAAGTACTACATTTACATTTACATTTAAGTCATTTAGCAGACGCTCTTATCCAGCTTGGCACACCTGTATTTGGGGAGTTTCTCCTATTCTTCTCTGCAGATCCTCTCAAGCTCTGTCAAGTTGAATGGGGAGCATCGCTGCACAGATATTTTCAGATCTCTCCAGAGATGTTCGATCGTGTTCAAGTCCGAGGCTTGACTGGGCAACTCAAGTTAGGAGTTTCTGTTTTTAATTTTTAATACATCTGCAAAAAAAAAGTTTTGCATTGTCATTATGGGGTTTTGTGTGTAGATTGGTGAGGATTTGTTTTCATTTAATCCATTTTAGAATAAGTCTGTAACGTAATAAAATGTGGAAAAAGTCATGGTGTCTGAATACTTTCCGAAGGCATTGTAGTTAGGAAATGTAGCTTTCTTCAACATATCAGATTCACTTACTGCTGTTACCGAAGATACAACGTGATACACGACAGTATTGTTATAACTTCTCCTGACAACTGAGAAGCATGGAGTTACAGGGAGCATGTGTTGTTCCCAGGCACTGAGAATGCATCCCAAACGGCACCCTATTCCCGATATAGTGCACTACTTTTGAAAAGGGCCCTGGTCAAAAGTATTGCACTATATAGGGAATAGGGTGCCGTTTGAGACACAACCTGAGGTGAAGTTGTGGAGTAGATGATGCAACAGTTTCCCAGTAGACAAACCTGGTCTTGTCTTGTCTTGGTTTAGACTCAGAGCAGCTGGAGGGGATTGTTCTCCCTTAGCGCCCTTAGTGTTGAGATAGGAAATACCTATCAATTCATCATATGGGACGGAAGTATATCTAATCAATGTGAATAATATTAGTCTCATTGTCTCATACATCATCTTGTCTCCTGAGGGTTTTCAGCAGGTGTGATGGATCACCAGTAGAGCATGACATGTCATCTTCCCATACTGTAAATGACCCGATGGTGGTGTTGTGTATTTCATTTGTAATGTGACCTCATAATCAACCAACAGGGCCTTAATCTCACTCTTTTTGCCCTACTAGCTCCTGCAGGGACAGGGTTCCAGATAAATCTGCTTCAGACGGGTTTATAAACCATTCTCCTGCACCGTGTGTAATCATTGTGCGTTCAGGAGAGTAAGGTTCGGTCGGCGGGGGTGAGAGACGAGAGAGAGAACCACTCTGTTTGTCCTACCTATCCCCTCCTGCCTTTTCTCCATTTGTCTCTCCTCATTGGATAATAGAAATGCCGGTGTGGAAGGCTAGTGTCGTGCCTCAAACATCAAGAACTCAATTTCCCAAACTGACAGAATCATTTACCATTCCCCATATTCACAAGCAGTTAATTAAAAGTCCCAGGTAGCCCATCGTACTACATCTCCCCACTGTAAACGCTGGGACCGGAGAGAAACATAAAACTGTCCGTTTAACTTCAACGAAAGACATTTCCATTAACGTGCGTTGGATTTATACACGGGAGCTCCTCTCCCTGTTGTTCTGACAATAAAGACACGGAGAGGAGAACTCGGTGCATCCGTAAAGTCGAAACTCCTACATCTTTGGAAACACGGATTTGTCCAGGAGTAACGTTTTCTCAGGAGAAGATCGATGAAAAGACCTCAACTGTCACGTAGATGGTCTTGTTTTCTAATTGACAGTATATATGTATGGATTAAGTGGATCATGATCCATAATCAATGGATGTTCTGACTGATGTCATGCTACAGGATATGGTTATCGCGGAGATGGTCATCTATCCTCTACTATAGCTGAATAGATGTCCATGGTAAGGTCAGGTGATGTCAGCAGTGTAAAACGGTAACATAATGTGACTGATTGGTTGTAATTGGCCGTCGCAGTGCTTACATAGACAGAATCAACTGCTGTAATGAAGAGAAAATGGCCCTGGTGGTATTGATTTTGGTACAGTAGAGTACAGTGGAGAAACCTTAGCCCTGTTCTGTCGTGTTAGGTGCAGAGTTAGTATGAGAATGTGTGTTCTGTCGTGTTAGTTTAGAGTTAGAATGATAATGTGTGTTCTGTCGTGTTAGTTTAGAGTTAGAATGATAATGTGTGTTCTGTCGTGTTAGTTTAGAGTTAGAATGATAATGTGTGTTCTGTCGTGTTAGTTTAGAGTTAGTATGATAATGTGTGTTCTGTCGTGTTAGTTTAGAGTTAGTATGATAATGTGTGTTCTGTCGTGTTAGTTTAGAGTTAGAATGATAATGTGTGTTCTGTCGTGTTAGGTGCAGAGTTAGTATAAGAATGTGTGTTCTGTCGTGTTAGTTTAGAGTTAGAATGATAATGTGTGTTCTGTCGTGTTAGTTTAGAGTTAGAATGATAATGTGTGTTCTGTCGTGTTAGGTGCAGAGTTAGTATGAGAATGTGTGTTCTGTCGTGTTAGTTTAGAGTTAGAATGATAATGTGTGTTCTGTCGTGTTAGTTTAGAGTTAGAATGATAATGTGTGTTCTGTCGTGTTAGTTTAGAGTTAGTATGAGAATGTGTGTTCTGTCGTGTTAGTTTAGAGTTAGAATGATAATGTGTGTTCTGTCGTGTTAGTTTAGAGTTAGAATGATAACGTGTGTTCTGTCGTGTTAGGTGCAGAGTTAGTATAAGAATGTGTGTTCTGTCGTGTTAGTTTAGAGTTAGAATGATAATGTGTGTTCTGTCGTGTTAGTTTAGAGTTAGAATGATAATGTGTGTTCTGTCGTGTTAGTTTAGAGTTAGAATGATAATGTGTGTTCTGTCGTGTTAGTTTAGAGTTAGAATGATAATGTGTGTTCTGTCGTGTTAGTTTAGAGTTAGTATGAGAATGTGTGTTCTGTCGTGTTAGTTTAGAGTTAGTATGAGAATGTGTGTTCTGTCGTGTTAGTTTAGAGTTAGAATGATAATGTGTGTTCTGTCGTGTTAGTTTAGAGTTAGTATGAGAATGTGTGTTCTGTCGTGTTAGTTTAGAGTTAGAATGATAATGTGTGTTCTGTCGTGTTAGTTTAGAGTTAGAATGATAACGTGTGTTCTGTCGTGTTAGGTGCAGAGTTAGTATAAGAATGTGTGTTCTGTCGTGTTAGTTTAGAGTTAGAATGATAATGTGTGTTCTGTCGTGTTAGTTTAGAGTTAGAATGATAATGTGTGTTCTGTCGTGTTAGTTTAGAGTTAGAATGATAATGTGTGTTCTGTCGTGTTAGTTTAGAGTTAGTATGAGAATGTGTGTTCTGTCGTGTTAGTTTAGAGTTAGTATGAGAATGTGTGTTCTGTCGTGTTAGTTTAGAGTTAGAATGATAATGTGTGTTCTGTCGTGTTAGTTTAGAGTTAGTATGAGAATGTGTGTTCTGTCGTGTTAGTTTAGAGTTAGTATGAGAATGTGTGTTCTGTCGTGTTAGTTTAGAGTTAGAATGAGAATGTGTGTTCTGTCGTGTTAGTTTAGAGTTAGAATGATAATGTGTGTTCTGTCGTGTTAGTTTAGAGTTAGAATTATAATGTGTGTTCTGTCGTGTTAGTTTAGAGTTAGAATGATAATGTGTGTTCTGTCGTGTTAGGTGCAGAGTTAGTATGAGAATGTGTGTTCTGTCGTGTTAGTTTAGAGTTAGAATGATAATGTGTGTTCTGTCGTGTTAGTTTAGAGTTAGAATGATAATGTGTGTTCTGTCGTGTTAGTTTAGAGTTAGAATGATAATGTGTGTTCTGTGGTGTTAGTTTAGAGTTAGAATGATAATGTGTGTTCTGTCGTGTTAGTTTAGAGTTAGAATGATAATGTGTGCTTTTGGAAGAAAACAACCGTTCCTCCATCTATGAGCTTCCTCGGGGAACATACATATTATTTGCCTACAATGCTTTAGAACTTCCTTGCTGAATCAGTAACCCAAAGCTCAGCTTGGTCAGCCCAGCCTCCTTTAAACAAGCACTATCTGGTTTTGTTGCTATGATAACATGCGGTGGGGCATAGCTCCTGCTGTTGTACAATACAGTAGCATCTCTTCCTCCACTTAGTCCTTTAAATGTTTTCATTTTGATGAAGAGGGGTGAGCTACTGAACATGGTACAGGCCAGGGAGGTGTATTGAGCTGAGTGGTTAAAGCTTGTTAGAGCAGTAACTGGGTGTCCTCACTGGAGCAAAAACGTCCCTCCTTCACCTCCTCCTAGCACTTAGCTCTACTCCTCTACTCCTCTACCAGGAGTGTTCAGTCAGGACCCTCACCTCCACACGTCTTGTCTGCATCCGGATACACTCTTATGGGTGTATAAAAGACCACAAATCGGATTGAAATGTTTATTGGCATGGAGGGTGTCTTTACGAGGAGTGATTGAGGCTGAAGCTCAATGATGACAAGCAAATGACTGCTTGTGGGTGTCATTCATTCAGTACACTCGTAGAAAAAAGGTGCTACCTAAAAGGGTTCTTCGGCTGTCCCCATAGGAGAACACTGAAGAACTGTTTTTGGTTACATGTCGAACTCTTTTGGTTCCAAATAGAACCATTTCGGGTTACATGTAGAACTATTTTGGTTCCATGTAGAACCATTTTGGGTTCCATGTAGAACACTTTTGGTTTCAAGTAGAACCATTTTGGGTTACATGTAGAACTTTCCACAGAAGGTTATACATGGAACACAAAAAGGCTCTACCTGGTACTAAAAGGGTTATATAATGGAGACAGCTGAATAACCCTTCTGGAACCTTTTTGTCCTAACATGCTGACCACACCGCTCACGTCTCGTGCCTCAACGAGGGTCTGCATAGCCAGGCGCTAAAATAAAACGTACATTTGTGACGCTTGACACACTGCAAGTTCCGCCTCTCCCATCTCCTCATTGGTTTTTCGGAGCACATACACACGTGCCATCTCCTCATTGGTTTTTAGGAGCATATGCCCACGTGGGTGATTGATAGATGAACTGAGGTCCACACCCCAGTCCAACTCGTGGTGGTAATGCACCTTAAAGTTGGTTACCAACCGCCATATAAAGTCCACAGAAGAAGAAGAAGCCTGGTTGTTACCAGAGGTAGAAAGGAATGCACCAAGACACCTGCCTGTTTGGTCAGTGGCATGTGAGGCAGATTTTGTGTGAGAGTGTGCTGGTCCTCTCTTTGTCCTCTGTGAGAATGTGGTGGTCGCCATCAAGAGCGCAGCACAGGTGACAGTGCCCGCACGGCATTTGGGCCCTTTCTTTCTCTCTCTCTCTCTCTCTCCCTTTCCCCCCCATTCCCTCTCTCTCTGTGTGTCTCGCACTCTCTCTCTGTCTCCCTCACTCTCTCTCTGTCTCCCTCACTCTCCCTCTCTCTCTCTCTGTCTCCCTCACTCTCTCTCTGTCTCCCTCACTCTCTCTCTCTGTCTCCCTCACTCTCTCTCTGTCTCCCTCTCCCTTTCCCTCCCTCTCCCTCTCTCTCTGTCTCCCTCACTCTCTCTCTGTCTCCCTCACTCTCTCTCTGTCTCCCTCCCTCTCTCTCTGTCTCCCTCACTCTCTCTCTGTCTCCCTCACTCTCCCTCTCTCTCAAAGCTGTGTCTGTGTCAGTAGCTGTGATGTATGGTCTCATTTGCCATGTTTCTCTCTATGCCCAGCCGAATTCAAGACAGATGACAGGGAAAAGGAATGAAAAAAGCCTCCAGAAGGAAAAGTTTGTTCTTGTGAAATGAAGCCTTGTCGTTTTCGGGGTGGGCAGAGGGATGACCTAATCTGTATGTGTGTGTGACACCATGGGCTGGTTCTGAAGGGGTGCTAACAGAATGACCCATCCATCACAGTATTGTGCTCTGATAGCACATTCTATTTTGGCGCAAATTACACAGATGGAGCAATTACAGTAGGCCTGCCGAGCCGGGCCCATGCCGCTGCCCTTATGTGAAATGAAATATCAGAGTCGCAATTACATTTGTGTGTCTCCCTCCGTCCCCTCGCTCTCACCCTCTCTCCTCCCCCTAGCTCCCTCCCTCTCACCCTCTCACCCTCTCTCCTCCCCCTAGCTCTCTCCTCCCCCTAGCTCCCTCCCTCTCTCCTCCCCCTAGCTCCCTCCTTCCCCTCCCTCTCACCCTCCCACCCTCTCACCCTCTCTACTCCCCCTAGCTCCCTCCCTCTCACCCTCTCACCCTCTCTCCTCCCCCTAGCTCCCTCCTTCCCCTCCCTCTCACCCTTTCATCCTCTCACCCTCTCTCCTCCCCCTAGCTCCCTCCTTCCCCTCCCTCTCACCCTCTCTACTCCCCCTAGCTCCCTCCTTCCCCTCCCTCTCACCCTCTCTCCTCCCCTAGCTCCCTCCTTCCCCTCCCTCTCACCCTCTCACTCACCCTCTCCCCTCCCCCTAGCTCCCTCCTTCCCCTCCCTCTCACCCTCTCACCCTCTCTCCTCCCCCTAGCTCCCTCCTTCCCCTCCCTCTCACCCTCTCACCCTCTCTCCTCCCCCTAGCTCCCTCCTTCCCCTCCCTCTCACCCTCTCTCCTCCCCCTAGCTCCCTCCTTCCCCTCCCTCTCACCCTCTCTCCTCCCCCTTAGCTCCCTCCTTCCCCTCCCTCTCACCCTCTCACCCTCTCTCCTCCCCCTTAGCTCCCTCCTTCCCCTCCCTCTCACCCTCTCTCCTCCCCCTAGCTCCCTCCTTCCCCTCCCTCTCACCCTCTCACCCTCTCTCCTCCCCCTAGCTCCCTCCTTCCCCTCCCTCTCACCCTCACACCCTCTCTCCTCCCCCTAGCTCCCTCCTTCCCCTCCCTCTCACCCTCTCACCCCTCTCTCCTCCCCCTAGCTCCCTCCTTCCCCTCCCTCTCACCCTCTCACCCCCTCTCTCCTCCCCCTAGCTCCCTCCTCCTTCCCCTCCCTCTCACCCTCTCACCCTCTCTCCTCCCCCTAGCTCCCTCCTTCCCTCCCTCTCACCCTCTCACCCTCTCTCCTCCCCCTAGCTCCCTCCTTCCCCTCCCTCTCACCCTCTCTCCTCCCCCTAGTTCCCTCCTTCCACTCCCTCTTACCCTCTCTCCTCCCCCTAGCTCCCTCCTTCCCCTCCCTCTCACCCTCTCACCCTCTCTCCTCCCCCTAGCTCCCTCCTTCCCCTCCCTCTCACCCTCTCTCCTCTCCCTAGCTCCCTCCTTCCCTCCCTCTCACCTCTCTCCTCCCCCTAGCTCCCTCCTTCCCCTCCCTCTCACCCTCTCTCCTCCCCTAGCTCCCTCCTTCCCTCCCTCTCACCCTCTCTCCTCCCCCTAGCTCCCTCCTTCCCCTCCCTCTCACCCTCTCACCCTCTCTCCTCCCCCTAGCTCCCTCCTTCCCGTGGCTGATTAAGACGTTCTCCATTGTGACCTAAATGAGAGGCTCATTTGTGGCTGTTATTTATTTGTAATAAATCCCTCCCCCTGTCGCTGGACCAGAGATGAATGGTAGTGTCCTCCGCCTTCGCTGCCTGTAGCAGTAAATAGGCCAGAAGGAAAATGACATTTTTAATATGAATAGGTGCTCTTAGTAATAGTCTCTGTACCTCTCGGTAAGACAAAGGACTCTGGCGGGGAACTTAAGATCTTCCTTCCTATTATTTGCTTTATAAAACTCAGTAATTGAAATGTTCCATTGAAATATTATCTTCCCCTGTATCGCCCGACCTATTGAGTAAACTCCATCTGCTATGGCTTTTATGTTTTAATAATATACGGTATGTGTGTCTGGATTTTTCTGCCTGCCTCATCATAATCTTTAGTCACTTTTGTCCAGGGGAATGTAATGACAGCTATTTACTGTTATTTCCTCTGTGGTTATTTAGTGTAATAATGACATCAGGACTATTTTTTCAGGACTATCAGAGGCACTGCTATCTCCATAAATCTGCTTTTGCATGCACTCATGTAGTAAAAATACATTTGTATTCTACCTAGGCCTTTACTTAAACAATAATGCCTACGAACCCAGCCCAACAAGGGCTGTTCTGAGGCCCGAGGCGAGGCCAAGGTAATTCCTGGGTTTGAGTGCATTATTGCTTTTATAGAACTGTTGCCAATATATTTATACAAATATGAATGACATGTTTTCATTCAAAACATTATTTTAATGAGTAAATTCGTTTTTTGCATTCTGAAGTTATTATCCAAGTGGGCTGGTCTTTTTGAGTTATTTTCTCCTGTTTTGACCCAGTTTTTAATTCTAATTGTTCTATAAATTCAATGATAATGATTTAATAAATGTCCAATAGGCAACAACTATTATTGTTAGCGAGTCCGAGTTAACCAAGGTAGTTGGTGATGTTAATAGCGATGTTTCCATTGATGGCACACGAGTGGAAGAACTTGGTTCTGGCGCTGGTTGGTGACAGCCAGTGCTTGTCTCTACTTTGCTGGTACCGGAGAGATGCATTTGTAAAATGATACATTGTTTCACAGGTCATAGAGGCAGACAGGTAGGTTTATACAACCCCCAACTGTTGCAAACCAAATAGTAACATGGGAAAATAATGTGTAGACACTTTTCCTGAGAGATTTCCTGCCTGGGCTGTGGGACATTGGAATTATGACATTAACATGTTATGGTATTTTGCAGGAGTTGTTGTCCGACAACTCCCGCATATCAACCAATCAGCATCCAGGATCCAAAGACCCGTTTTATAATTAAGCAATAAGCCACGAGGAGGTGTGCTATATGGCCAATATACCCCGGCTAAGGGTTGTTCTTACACACAACGCAACGTGAAGTGTCTAGATACAGCCCTTAGTCGTGGTATGTTGGCCATATACCACAAAGCCCTGAGGTGCCATATTGCTATTATAAACTGGTTACCAACGTAATTTTACCAGCGGTAAAAATAAATGTTTTGTCATACATGTGGTATATGGTCTGATATACCACGGCTGTCAGCCAATCAGCGTTCAAAGAGAGGTCCAGCTCCATACTAGATTATCTCTTGTTAGTCAATAATTGCAGTCCTCCCAGCAGTGAAGTCCTCAATGGTCTCAGATTAAATTGATCCTGTTTGATTTCTGACACTTGATTTAGAAGATGCCTGCGGTTGTAATGTAATACTAGCCCAGTGAGGTGGTGTAGGTTGACTCCTGCTGAATGTGTGGAACCCAACAGACATGCAGGCAGGCAGTGAGAGAGAGACAGAGAGAGAGAGACAGAGAGAGAGAGAGAGACAGAGAGAAAGGGATGCTGCTCTGGGCGGAAGTAGGTCTGCACACACACACACACACACACTCTCTTCCTCTTCCCTACTGACCCCAGATGTGTTTCTCACAGTCCTACAGTCTGTAATGTTTCTGCTCAAACAGTTTGGTGCAGTGGAGCTATTTATGTGGATGAATAGAAAGCCTATCTACTATATTCAAGCCCAGTACGATGACAAAGACACAGAACACATACAGGATGTGGAATTGTTGACCTCCAGTCCTGAGTGAAGCAGCTGGAAGTGTGTGAGCTGTGCTCTCTGCTATCTGAGTGTGACAGGAATAACTGTGGTCAGGGCTGCAGGCTCCCAACAGCTGCCCCACAAACATTGTCACGGATTGCCCTCGGACACACACACACACACATGGATGGACGCATGCTCGCTCGCATCCACACATCCAATCACACACACACAAATACACACAGAGGCCCAATAATAGTCTAATATGTTGGTGTCCAGTCAGAGAGGAGACGGTTGCGTTTAACAGTGCAGGCCAGGGGGTGATTGAGTCCAGGCAGCACGGCTGTCCGTCTGTCACCGACTCGCTAAACAGAACACGCAAGCCATGAGCACGACCATAAAGAGACCAGGGCTGAGATGTGCCAGAGACAAGGACTAATCTAAGGTGAACATCTGTTTTTTAGAAAGTAAACTGCACAGTATGTCAGATTATGATGGCGAATGACATACGTCAACAAAGACTCCAGTCACACTCAGCCAATCCCTCAGTAAACTCTTGACACATTCTATGACGTAAACCGTGTGTACTGTGTGTTTCCAGGTGAGCCGTGTTCCAGTGGAGAGCTGTGAGCAGTACTCCTCCTGCAGCGGCTGCCTGGGGTCAGGAGATCCCCACTGTGGCTGGTGTGTCCTCCACAATGTGTAAGTACTGTATGACCACACGGAGCTGCTCTGACGCTGCGTTCCTGACATTACTATGTTCTCAACTCCCTACTATCAAGTCACCTGAAGAACCAAAATTCTCTCTCTGTCAGGTGTTCCAGGAAGGATCGTTGTGAGAGGGCTGATGAGCCTCAGCGTTTTGCCTCCCGAGTGGAGCAGTGTGTCAAACTCAGTGTCCAGCCTGGAAACATCTCTGTCACAATGTCCGAAGTGCAGGTAACTCACCTGACAATAAATCCTGCGTGTGTGTGTGGACGTGTTGAACTATTCTTGAGGGGGCCAGAAGTCCCCACAAAATTTGACCAACTGGGGAGATTTTGTTAGTCCCCACAAGGTCAAATGCTATTTCTAGGGGTTTAGGGTTAAAGTTACAATTAGTGTTAGGATTAGAATTACGCTAAGGGTCAGGGTTAGGAGCTAGGGTTAGGGTTAGAAGCTAGGATTAGGTTAAGGGTTAAGGTTAGGTTTTTGGGTTAAGGTTAGGATTAGGGTACGGGTTAGGGATAGGACTTAGGGAAAATAGGATTTTGAACGGGACTGAATTGTGTGTCCCCACATGTTTAGTTGTACAAGACTGTGTGTGTGTAGTGTGTGTGTGTGTGTATGTGTGTGTGCGTGCATTTGTGTGACTGAGAGTGTGTATCCTCACATTGACTTGTCCCTCACACTCTCCTCTCTCTCTGTATTCCTAGCTGGTGCTGCAGGCCCAGAATGTGCCTAACCTTTCGGCAGGGGTCAACTGCTCCTTTGAGGACTACACTGAGACAGAGGGACGCATCTTTGGGGGACGCATTTACTGCCTGTCCCCTTCCACACGAGAGGTCGCCCCCATCACACGCAACCAGGGTGAGACAAGAAGCCACAGCATCCTCATGCTGCTATTTGCTAGTAATATACATCAGTTGCACTGTGTGTTAACAAAATAGCATTATTGTATTATGTGTTTGTGTGTAGATTGTGTCATACTGATGTACTGTGACTCTTTCTAGGGGACAAGCGCACTGTGAAGCTGTATCTGAAGTCTAAGGAGACAGGAAAGAAGTTTGCCAGTGTAGACTTTGTCTTCTACAACTGCAGTGTGCACCAATCGTAAGTTCGGTTTTAAGTCATTGTGTGTGTGTGTGTGTGTGTGTGTGTGTGTGTGTGTGTGTGTGTGTGTGTGTGTGTGTGTGTGTGTGTGAGAAAGAGAAAGAGAAAAATACTGTATATATATAGAGATATCCTCTCTGTAGCCTGTGTTACTGCTGATGAGATCAGACTCTTAATGTAATTTCCTTAATAACTTGGAGCTCCTCTGATTCATTGATAATGTTTTACTACACTGAGTTATGTTACTTTCCATCTGAGATCCATCTCTTTCTTTTCCTCTCTTCCTCCCTCCCTCCCTTCATCTACCCCATTCTCTCCACATCCTGCCTTGAGGCTCTCAGACCCTGTTTCTATCCCACTCCCCTAGCTCTGCCTTTCACTAAACATAGATATGGACCAAAGACCCCCATCTCCGCTCTCACCCTTATCATTTCTCATTCCATTACTATATCTTTCATCTCTCTCTCTCCCTTCCTCTCTTCTTTTCCTCTCACTTCCTCTCTCATCCCCTTTCCCCTTATTTATCTTCTTCTTCTCCTCCCCTCTACCACTCCCCTATCCTCCTCGCCCTCTCCCTCCTCCCACTACCTCCCCTCACCTCCCTCTACCACTCCCCTATCCGCCTCACCCCCCTATAACTCTTCCATCTCCTCTCCTCTCCCCTCACCTCCCTCTGTCTCTCCCCTATCCCCTCATGCTACCTATCTCTTCCTTTCATGCTCTCCTTCACCCCCCTCTCCTTCTCTCCTTTCTCCTGTTGGTCCTCTCTCCTGCCGGTCCAGATGTTCTGTGCCCCTCCTCTCTGCTTTTATTTATCAAACAGATTTTTATTTCCTGGCCCCTGCTCTGTGAGCTGCATACATTAGCATAGCAATATTCTCCTAATTAGCTGGCCTGGCGCCCCATTAGAGCTGGACATAATGGAGAACGTATGTAAAGTGTTCACCTGGACCTCTTATCAAGGCCTGGTTCAATGTCTTTGAACCTAGAGAATGTGTGGTTATTTATGCGCCTCTGTATATGTGTGTGTGTGTGTATGACAGGGCTGGTGAAGCACCCCCACGTTTTCTCTCTCCTCTCATTGAATAAGCAGCGTAGCGAGGTCTTTGATGTGCTGTATGCAACACACTCCCTCAGGACATTACAGTCTAGTTGTAACAGCCCAGCCTCATCAGCCACACAGGAACCCACGCAACCTCCTGACCCCTGACCCCAGCGTGTGTAGGCTGCCAACAGGCCGGGCATGCCAACTCACCCTCTGGGAAATAAATAGCTTTCCCTCAGAGGCGACTGGCATTGTGGGTGGGGAGGGCACGTATTTGGCAAGGCAAATTATCCCGCCGGGTATTTACATGCTCAGTAATAATATTTGAGTTTTGCATTAAAAAGACAGCCGGAATAGTTTAATTGAGCGTGTGAGGGACTGAATGCATTTGGAGAGGGGGATGAAGAAAGTGAAGGAGAGATGGATTGTGCCCATTGTGTCGGGATACAGCGTCCAGAGAGCTAAAAGGATAGCGCCTCATCCAATCCACAATCCCCATTAGAATACGAAAGGAAGGATGTAATGCATGCAGGGATTGGGAGCTCTTCAAAAGGCCCACTCATGGAAAGCAGAAAACCCCTCGACAGGCTCTCGTCAGAGGGCTGGGTGTTCACGCTATTCCCCTAATACTGGACCGGCCTGGTTGGTTGACCACCTGGAGACATTTCACTGTTGTAACAGGGCAAGAACATACGGCTCCAACGTTCTGATGACATCCTATCAATGTAAAGAATGGTTTAGATGGGAGGAAGAGGTCTTATTTTGTGGAGACCACTCTCACTTCAATGATCCCAATAGTATTTTCAATCTAACATGGACTTTGTTCTCTGAGCATACTGATCTATCTGTCTGAGATCACACGGTAGGTGTTAGGGTAGCAAATAGAGAACAGAGAAATTGCCAGGCATCTGATAGATGTTATGAGTTGTTAGATTTGAGATAGAGGGGGGAAGATGAGTTTGTTATTGCCCAGGTTCAGGTGTGATATTACCAGCCAGCAGAGGGTGAGTGATAAGGCTCTGGTCCAGACATGATGCCACTCTGCCTGGCAGTACTGTCTAATAGTCTGGATCTCTCAATCCCTTTCCACTACCTCTCCCTCTTCTCTCATCTACCTCTACCTTTCCTCCTGAACCAGGCAGAACAAAGGAAACAGACTCAGAGTCCCTCAGCCTGGA
>NC_088402.1:68794557-68807057 GCF_034236695.1 Oncorhynchus nerka | reverse complement strand
GTTGATGTGTGTATCATACAGTTGTTGATGTGTGTGTGTATCATACAGTTGTTGATGTGTGTATCATACAGTTGTTGATGTGTATGTGTGTGTATCATACAGTTGTTGATGTGTGTATCATACAGTTGTTGATGTGTATGTGTGTGTATCATACAGTTGTTGATGTGTGTATCATACAGTTGTTGATGTGTGTATCATACAGTTGTTGATGTGTATGTGTGTATCCTACAGTTGTTGATGTGTATGTGTGTATCATACAGTTGTTGATGTGTGTATCATACAGTTGTTGATGTGTATATCATACAGTTGTTGATGTGTATGTGTGTATCATACAGTTGTTGATGTGTATATCATACAGTTGTTGATGTGTATGTGTGTATCATACCGTTGTTGATGTGTGTGTGTGTATCATACAGTTGTTGATGTGTATGTGTGTATCATACAGTTGTTGATGTGTGTGTGTGTGTGTGTATCATACAGTTGTTGATGTGTATGTGTGTATCATACAGTTGTTGATGTGTGTGTGTGTATCATACAGTTGTTGATGTGTATGTGTGTGTGTATCATACAGTTGTTGATGTGTATGTGTGTGTGTATCATACAGTTGTTGATGTGTGTATCATACAGTTGTTGATGTGTGTATCATACAGTTATTGATGTGTGTATCATACAGTTGTTGATGTGTATGTGTGTGACCACAGGACACCTAGCTTGTTTTTTCAGTCATATGAGATTCATCCTAACTCTAGAGTAGAAAACAGTGTCACACATCTGATTAGGACAGTGCTGTCGGTCAATATAACGACTTAGTCTAGCTATATACTTTTCTCCTTCTTCCTCTCATCCCTCTTTTCATCTAATCTACCTGTTTACCTGTTTCCGCTCTTCCTGTCTATCTTTCTGTTTTCATCTCTTTCACTGTCTACCTCTCAGTAGCTGTTGATAAAGGATAAATAGTCCACAGTCACTCATCCTAATCAGCGTTGTATCTGTCCCTCCTCCTCTCATTCACCTCTTCAACATGGAGATAGATGTTGATAGTGGTTAGAACAGAAATATGTGAGACTGAGAGGTTGTTAGGCCATTTAAACAGTCTATGAATGTGTTTTTGTTCTGTTTATTTGTTTTAGATTCAATGCAGTCACTCAATCACTCGCTCTGTCTCTCTGTTTGCAGGTGTCTGTCATGTGTCAATGGCTCGTTCCCCTGCCACTGGTGTAAATACCGCCACATGTGCACTCAGAACGCCAACGACTGCTCCTTCCAGGAGGGCCGGGTGAACGTGTCAGAGGTGAGAGATCCCCCCCCCCCCCCCCCCTCTGTCCCAAAATACTGCACACGGGTCTCCCTGTGTAACAACCATCTCTTCAGCAACACATTACAGTGATGACACCAGTCAGTGTCATAGCTACTCATACACGGTAAAACCTTTCACAAACATGCACGAACACACACTCACACACACACGTCCTCCCGTTGATGAGAGTGATCCACGTGCTGGCTGATGTCCAGTAGTCCCCAGCTGGGCTCTTGGTATTGTCGACCCACCATGCCTGGGCCTCAGAGTGAAGCTATGAGTGGTTCAGCAGGAGCTGTTTAAATAAAAACCAGTCCTGGATTTATGCACTTATAAACAGGCCAGGGTGAATGACTATGCAAATTGTATCGTGTTCTACATTTCCAAATGTTGCATTTGCATGAAAACCAATATCAATCTCATCCCCTGCTCTCTCTCTCTCTCCCACTCTCTCTCTCCCTCTCTCTCTCCCTCTCTCTCTCTCCCGGCCTGACCGTGGAATGCCAAGACAAAGTGCACGCTCTGTGGTGTTGTAGAAGAGTGAACTGTTTACTGACACTCCATCACACACACGCACGCACACACACAAACACATATACACACTGTACAAAAATGTACAAAACAAATCACAAACTCAGTCACACACACGCCAACTATAACAAACAAACTAATTCTCCTTCACCCTCCAAACCTTAATCTCCCAACCCACTGATCCCTGTGACAATCACCTATTTAAAAGTGTAAATTCACAATTACATCCATGTTAAGTGACCTGGGGGGACGTGAAACCCTGATCTGTTCACACACCGGGTTCTGCTGTTCAGTGCTTCGAGCATCTGGGAATGCACCTGATGTATACATGTGTTTGTCTTGGCTGCGGGCAGAGTAGGTTCCTTATCTCTTCGCTGGCGCAACACCTTTCCAATGCTTCTGGGTTACGTTGTGGTTTATTTATGATATTAATTGGTCATGAGGTATCCTACCTCAATCCAATTAAGGGCCACGGCTTTTATCGCGGTACATGCTCTCTCTCTCTCTCTCTCTCTCTCTCTCTCTCTCTCTCTCTCTCTCTCTCTCTCTCTCTCTCGCTTTCTCTCCCTGTCTCTCTCTCTCTCTCTCTCTCTCTCTCTCTCTCTCTCTCTCTCTCTGTCTGTCTCTCTCTCTCTCTCTCTCTCTCTCTCTCTCTCTCTCTCTCTCTCTGTCTCTCTCTGTCTCTCCCTGTCTCTCCCTGTCTCTCCCTGTCTCTCGCTCTCTCTCTCTCTCCCTGTCTCTCTCTCTCTCCCTGTCTCTCTCTCTCTCTCTCTCCCTGTCTCTCTCTCTCTCTCTCTCCCTGTCTCTCTCTCTCTCTCTCTCTCTCTCTCCGTCTCTCTCTTTCTCCCTGTCTCTCTCTCTCTCTCTCCCTGTCTCTCTCTCTCTCTCTCCCTGTCTCTCTCTCTCTCTCCCTGTCTCTCTCTCTCTCTCTCCCTGTCTCTCTCTCTCTCTCTCTCCCTGTCTCTCTCTCTCTCTCTCCCTGTCTCTCTCTCTCTCTCTCTCTCTCTCTCTCTCCCTGTCTCTCTCTCTCTCTCTCTCTCTCTCTCGCTCTCTCTCTCACTTTAAGAGGACATTACATATATTTACAGCTTGGTCTCATAGACTAGACATAACATAGTAAATTAGGATGATATGTTAGAAGGATAGTAGTGTGTCTGGTTGGCGTGGTTGGGTAGGTGTTTAACCTGAATGTCTTGCAACCCAAAGGTTGTGTGTTCGAATTTCATCACGGACAACTTTAGCATTTTAGCTAATTGTAACTTCTTACTACTTTTGAGCTACTTTGCAACTGCATGTTAGCTCAACCTAACCTTAACCCTTTAACCTAACTCCTAACCTTGAACCTAACCTTAACCCCCTAACCCCTAGCCTAGCTAACGTTAGCCACCTAGCTAATGTTAGCCACAACATACACTACATGACCAAGAGTATGTGGACACTTGCTCTTCGAACATCTCATTCCAAAATCATGGACATTAATATTGAGTTAGTCCCCCTTTTGCTGCTATAACATCCTCTACTCTTCTGGGAAGGCTTTCATCTTGATGTCGGAGCATTGCTGGGAGGACTTGTTTCCATTCAGCCACAAGAGCGTTAGTGAGGTCGGGCACTGATGTTGGGCGATTCGGCCTGGCTCGCAGTCGGCATTCCCAATTCATCCCAGTCAAGTTCTTCCACAAAGATCTCAACCAACCATTGATCAAAGGTGTTTGATGGGGTTGAGGTAAGGGCTCTGTGCAGGCCAGTTAAGGTCTTCCACACCGATCTCCACAAACCATTTCTGTATGGACCTCGCTTTGTGCGCAGTGCATTGTCACAATGAAACAGGAAAGGGCCTTCCCCAAACTGTAGCCACAACTTTGGAAGCACAGAATTGTCTAGAATGTCATTGTATGCTGTAGCGTTAAGCTTTCCTTTCACTGGAACTAAGGCGCCCAGCCCGAACCATGAAACAAAGCCCCAGACCCTAATTCCTCCTCCACCAAACTTCATAGTTGGTACTATGCATTTGAACAGGTAGCGTTGTCCTGGCATCCCCCAAACCCTGTTTCGCCCGTTGGACTACCAGATGGTGAAACGTGATTCATCACTCCAGAGAACGTGTTTCCACTAGTCCAGCTTTACAACACTCCAGCCGATGCTTGGCATTGTGCATGGTGATCTTAGGCTTGTGTGCAGCTGCTCGTGCATGAAGCTCCCGGCAAGCAGTTATTGTGCTGATGTTGCTTCCAGAGGCATTTTGGGACTCGGTAGTGAATGTTGCAACTGAGGACAGATTATTTTTTACGCAATACGTGATTCAGCATTCAGCCGTCCCCTTCTGTGAGCTTGTGTGGCCTACCACTTCGCTGCTGAGCCGTTGTTGCTCCTAGACGTTTCCACTCCACAATAACAGCAGTGTCAGTTGACCAGGGCAGTTGACCAAGGCATACATTTGTCAAACGGACTTGTTTGAAAGGTGGCATCCTATGATGGTGTCATGTTGAAAGTCACTGAGCACTTCAGTAAGGCCACTCTACTGTGAGTGTTTGTCTATGGAGATTACATGGCTGTTTGCAAAATGTTTTACACATGTCAGCAATGGGTGTGGGTGAAATAGCCAAATCCACTAATTTGAGGAGGTGTCCACATACTTTTGTATATATGGTCTATTACACGTATCATACGTCTATCATATGTATATAGTGTATCATACGCAAATTCATAACATTGTATGAATTGCAATACATAACTCATTGTACAAATTGCAATCATATGAAATTCGTAACATGTCATCGAAATGGATGATGGATATCCACAAATGAATACAAACCATACAAAACGTAACATATCATACTAATTGGAGTTTCTCTGAGATACGTTTATTATATTACGTTTACCCCTGAGTCCAGTTTAGGATTAACATTCTGTTACTGTAAAAACCAATGGTCACTTTCTCACTGCTTGCAAAGCTCCAGTGGAAAACGCAGCAAAGTGCTTAATCTCAGAGAAGAGCATTTGGCATGCGTTCATACAAGGTGGTGGAGGGGCTAGGCTGTGGGGGGCTGATTTGGGGGAAAGGTTGTGTGAAGGAATGAAGTAAATCTCTAACAGAGTGTAGATTAAAGGGGGCACAGTTAAGCGACAACAGATCAAATGAAGTGTGTTGGTGTTGTGTTGTTGGTCAAAATCAAAGACTAAATATGGCATCAGTCGTGGTACTGAAAGTCAATCAGACAGCTTGTTGTTCCCCCTGAGCTGAGCTGTAATCCAACCAAACCACACACATACTCTGTACTCCCAGCACTGATATGTTCTCCTTTTGGTGCATAGGTTACCATGGTTACATGGCCAGTCCATCTCAATAGGCGTGTTACACACAGATGCCGTTATGTTATGTTGCCCATGCCACCATTTTCTTTCTTTTTTGATGGACTTTTTATGCACCGTTGTCGATAACAGAAAGAGTTCACTTAAACCCAAAATGTTTACGAACCAATAGATTATGGGTTTTGAGTGGGAAGGAAAAGTATGCAACATTTTTACATTATGTGTAAATAAGTCAGAGATTTATTCCATTATCGCTCTTTTGCCAAGTCACTCTGTTATCTTTGTGCCCACTGATATGCATAAATGCATTTCTCATAGTTGTGTGTCCACCAGCATTGTAACTAAGTCCTCGATGTAATGAGTAACATTTGCAAATCAAATGTATATCAATCAGCATCCGCACGACAGACGATAAACAAAGGCGCACATTAAATCCGACCAGGCAGAAAATTGCTCGAGTAAAGCCGCACTTGAGAAACCCATCAGGAGAAATGAATAAACAAACAAACAAACTAACATTGAAACAAACTAACGTGTTGTCATGGACAGTGGCTGTGGGTTTGTTGGTCTGGTAGAGGGAGTGGCTGTCTGTCTCTCTGTCAGTTTGAAGCAGTCTCCAACATTGGGATGGAATCAGTACAGAATTGCGATCAGTCAAAGGTTCAAATCTCTGATAGGAGATATATAATATACATACAGTTGAAGTCGGAAGTTTACATACACTTAGGTTGGAGTCATTAAAACTCGTTTTTCAACCACTCCACAAATTTCTTGTCAACAAACTATAGTTTTGGCAAGTCGGTTAGGGCATCTACTTTGTGCATGACACAAGTCATTTTTCCAACAATTGTTTACAATTACGCTTATAATTCACTGTATCACAATTCCTGTGGGTCAGAAGTTTACATACACTAAGTTGACTGAGCCTTTAAACAGCTTGGAAAATTCCAGAAAATTATGTCATGGCTTTAGAAGCTTTGGATAGGCTAATTGACATCATTTGAGTCAATTGGAGGTGTACCTGTGGATGTATTTCAAGGCCTACCTTCAAAATCAGTGCCTCTTTGCTTGACATCATGGGGAAATCAAAAGAAATCAGCCAAGACTTCAGAAAAAACTGTAGACCTCCACAAGTCTGGTTCATCCGTGGGAGCAATTTCCAAATGCCTGAAGGTACCACGTTCATCTGTACAAACAATAATATGCAAGTATGAACACCGTGAGACCACGCAGCCGTCATACCGCTCAGGAAGGAGTGGAAGGTGTGAAAAGTGCAAATCAATGCCAAAACAACAGCAAAGGACCTTGTGAAGATGCTGGAGGAAACCGGTACAAATGTATCTATATCCACAATAAACCGAGTCCTATATCGACATAACCTGAAAGGCCGCTCATTAAGGAAGAAGCTACTGCTCCAAAACAGCCATAAAAAAAGCCAGACTATGGTTTTCAACTGCACATGGGGTCAAAGATTGTACTTTTTGGAGAAATATCCTCTGGTCTGATGAAACAAAAATAGAACTGTTTGGCCATGATGACCATCGTTATGTTTGGAGGAAAAAAGGGGATGCTTGCAAGCCGAAGATCACCATCCCAACCGTGAAGCATGGGGGTGACAGCATCATGTTGTGGGGGTGCTTTGCTGCAGGAGGGACTGGTGCACTTCACAAAATAGATGGCATCATGAGGATGGGAACATTTTGTGGATATATTGAAGCAACATCTCAAGACATCAGTCAGGAAGTTCAAGCTTGGTCTCAAATGGGTCTTCCAAATGGACAATGACCCCAAGCATACTTCCAAAGTTGTGGAAAAATGGCTTAAGGACAACAAAGTCAAGGTATTGCAGTGGCCATCACAAAGCTCTGACCTCAATCCCATGGAAAATGTGTGGGCAGAACTGAAAAAGCGTGTGCGAGCAAGGAGGCCTACAAACCTGACTCTGTTACACCAGCTCTGTCAGGAGGAATGGGCCAAAATTCACCCAACTTATTGTGGGAAGATTTTGGAAGGCTACTCGAAACGTTTGATCCAAGTTAAACAATTTAAAGGCAATGCTACCAAATACTAATTGAGTGTATGTAAACTTCTGACCCAATGGGAATGTGATGAAAGAAACACAAGCTGAAATAAATCATTCTCTCTACTATTATTCTGACATTTCACATTCTTAAAATGAAGTGGTGATCCTAACTGATGTAAGACAGGGAATTTTTATTAGGATTTAATGTCAGGAATTGTGAAAAACAGAGTTTAAATGTATTTGGCTAAGATGTATGTAAACTTCCGACTTATCCAAAACCTGATTATACCATAAGTCCCTATGGAGTTCTTTACATTCAGTTACACTGTATTATATCACCCATTAGGGAATAATGGGTGATACTTTTCCTTGTCCAATTTATAACCATTAGAGCAGCTTTGGCTGTCCAGATGTAAAAATGGAGAAGTCTGGATAAACTAACATTAGTCTATCTGCTGCTAATTAGAAGATGTATCAAAGTGACAGAGTGAAGTAATGTGCATCTCTGTTCTCCTCCTGTCACCCCCATTAACTGCTCTGGGGGGTAAAATATAGGCCTAGTGTACTTCCTTTGATTAAGATACAGTATTGCACGCTAGGCTAGCTTTGGTTGACTCTTATATGGTAGTTAATGCATGTTGTCATTGATTGTAATGAGATAGCATGTATAGAGTTGCATATCTGTCTGATAAAGTATGTACAGGGCCTTTAGAAAGTATTCACACCACATTACTTTGTTGTTTTGTTACAAAGTGGGATTCAAATGGATTTAATTGTCATTTTTTTGTCACCGATCTACACAAAATACTCTGTAATGTCAAAATTAGAGAAAAATTACAACATTAGATAAGTATTCAGCCCCCTAAGTTAATACATGTTTGAATCGATTGCAGCTGTGAGTCTTTCTAAGAGCTTTCCACACCTGGTTTGTGCAACATTTGCCAATTATTCTTTTAAAAATTCTTCAAGCTCTGTCGAATTTGTTGTTGATTATTGCTAGACAACCATTTTCAGATCTTGCAATAGATTTTCAAACAGATGTAATTCAAAACTGTAACTCTGCCACTCAGGAACATTCACTGTCTCATTGGTAAGAAACTCCAGTGTAGATGTGCCCTTGTGTTTTAGCTTATTGTCCTGCTGAAAGGTGAATTCTTCTCCCAGGGTTTGGTGGAAAGCAGACTGAACCAGGTTTTTCTCTAGGATTTTGCTTGTGCATAGCTCCATTTATTTTTTATCCTGAAAACTTCCCCAGTCTTTAATTATTACAAGCATACCCATACCATGATGCAGCCACCACTATGCTTAAAAATATGGAGAATGGTAATCCGTAATGTTGTATTGGATTTGCCTCAAACATAATACTTTGTATTTAGGACAAAAAGTTCATTGCTTTGCCATATTTTTTGCATGGTGAAATCCCTGACTGGTTTCCTTCCTCTCCAACAATAGAGTTAAGAAGGACGCCTGTAACTGGGTGCATTGATACACATTCCAAATGAATAATTAGTAATGAATAACTTCACCGTGCTCAAAGGGATATTCAATGTCTGCTTTGTTTTACCCTTCTACAATAGGTACCCTTCTTTGCGAGGCGTCGTACATTTCGCTGGTCTTTGTGGTTGAATTAGTGTTTGAAATTCACTGCTTGACTGAGGGACCTTACAGATAATTGTATGTGTTTTGTTGGTTACAGAGATGAGGTAGTCGTTAAACAGATCACGAGAGAGAGTCCATGCAACTTATTATGTGACTTGTTAAGCACATTTTTAGTCCTGGACTTATTTAGGCTTGTCTTTACAATTGGGTTGAATACTTATTGACTCAAGGCATTTCAGCTTTTCATTTTTAATACATTTGGATTTTTGGGGGAAAAACATGATTCCAATTTGACATATTGAGTTATTGTGTGTAGGCCAGTGACACAAAAATCTAAATGGAATCCATTTTAAATTCAGGAAGTAGACAACAAAATGTGGAAAAATGCAATAGTTTCTGAAGTTACTGTATTCATGCATTTAGACAGACATCCTCAGTGCCACCTGTCTCTCCTCCATGTCTGCCAAGCATCATTCCTTCCTTCCCTCAAATGTACAATCTGTCTCATCTGGCTTTTTTCCCCCTCTTCCCTCTCTCGTCTCTCTGATGTTGTGAAAGCATTTCTCCTGTGAGTACGCACAGGCATGCACACACACTAGAGGAAGTGTGTCCAACGACGACGTCTTGGTAAGCTGCAGTAGCGCTACAGTAAACAGACTGTGAACAGGCGAGGGAGGAGAAGGCCTGCCAAAGAGCCCCGGCTCCAACTCTCCGCCCTGCTCAACTTTGGCTGTCTCCATCCCCAATGTCACGGCTCAGAACAGACCAGCCAACTCCACCACTACTGCAGCCAGCCTTACGGAATGGGACAAACGTCTGAGACTGTACCTTTAATTCTTTTGCAATGTTAAATTAGCGAAAGCCGGTACCTTCTCATGGCCTCTCAGCTTCCGCCGTTAGATCGTCGTTAGTGCGACTGGCACTGGACAAACTCTTCTCTAGCTCTCCCTGGCAGGGGTAGCTGAGTGCCAGGCTGCCCCCTCTTCGGTTCTACCAGGCGCAGCCCCCTGCTCAGGGATCCAAGCCGGCCACTGATCTCGCCTACTTTAATTATTCAAAGTGTATTAAATCTTCATTTCTAGATGCCTCAGATCGTTCTAATGGAGTCTGGGGATGATTTCTACATAGAGGAGAGGAGTTGAGATCCTGGTGAAGGCTTCTTCATGGTCCAATGACACCATCAGGGCTCCACTTCCTGTATTTTCTCTTTAATAATTCCCAGTCATCTAATGCTGCTGTCCTAGTTCTCCCCTTCAGAGAAAGTACTGACTCTACATCTCCCGTGGCAACGTCAGCATAATATGTGGTCAGTGATCATGTTTCATGTTTGGTGCAAAGCAAGTTCTTTGTACAGTTTATACAATATCCTTAAGAGTATATTGACGTACACGTGTGTCAGTCTTAGTAACACAATGAAACAATCCCCATCAAAATGAGTCGGTTTCAGCTAGAGATATTTGTTTTTGTTGCATGGGCTGCGTCTCAATACCCCACCTCAATACACCGTCTACGTCACCCTTCCACACCTGCGTTGTAAAGTGGCTGAGCTACAGTGGTGTTGCATGGGCTGCGTCTCAATACCCCACCTCAATACCCCCTTCCACACCTGCGTTGTAAAGTGGCTGAGCTACAGTGGTGTTGCATGGGCTGCGTCTCAATACCCCACCTCAATACACCTTCCACCCTTCCACACCTGCGTTGTAAAGTGGCTGAGCTACAGTGGTGTTGCATGGGCTGCGTCTCAATACCCCACCTCAATACACTGCCTACGTCACCCTTCCACACCTGCGTTGTAAAGTGGCTGAGCTACAGTGGTGTTGCATGGGCTGCGTCTCAATACCCCACCTCAATACACCGTCTACGTCACCCTTCCACACCTGCGTTGTAAAGTGGCTGAGCTACAGTGGTGTTGCATGGGCTGCATCTCAATACCCCACCTCAATACACCGCCTACGTCACCCTTCCACACCTGCGTTGTAAAGTGGCTGAGCTACAGTGGTGTTTATCAGACCATGAGACATCCTCAGTCTGTAGCATCCGAACCGTTTGGCTACAAACTATTATGACCAGTCTATGGAGAGATGAGACTCTCCGTTTTCCTCTACGACCCCCACAAGTGTCATGGGACTCGTTGGAAGGTAACCCATACAAACAAATACAAGTATGGAGGTAGTTTAGTGCCAACAAAAATAAAGTGTTAAATATGTGTCCCCCAAAAAATGTGATACCTAAAGGGGTCCTAAAACTCAAAATCAAACAGGTATCAAACATTTTTTATACAATTATTTGATCAAATATTGAATTTGGACATTAAGATCCACGGGCATGACCATCTTTAAACAACCCCCCCCCCCCCTCTCCTCCGATCTGCAATATTATTAGCCATGAAGATTCAGTTACAGTATGTGGATACTATCTGTGACTCCGTAGTAGATTTCTGACCCGGCGTATCTCATCTCTCCCTACTCTCCTTGCTCCTCCACATTAGGGCCCAGGAGTAGGCAGACACTCCAGAAGCCTGGTCATGGTTCAAAGTCCCTTTCATTTTACCGCTGAGCTCCTCTGAGAGGTTCATGGTGTCCTATCAAGCACAGTTCTATCACCGTGTCTCACTAGAGGACTAGACCTTGGGAACTTTCTTCATGCTACCCGTCGAGTGTTACTCTTTACAACTTTCGTCTTAGTAATATAATTACAGTTACATAATATAGTTATGTTTATTGTTGTTTGTTACACTGTTGTCTTATGGTCGAAACACAATGTCAATTGTCTGAGCTCAGTATTTCCTAGCATCAGATATGAATAGCACCCTGTGTAATGATCTGGTGTATCTGCAGTAACACACACCTCTGGGAGTTGGTTGTGAAAGCTTAAATCGATTTATCACATTTATTCAAGTCTCTGCATGCAGCCCAGATACAGTTTGACAGAAACAGACAGGCCAATCTCTGATAAAACAAAGCCCAGAGTTCCATTTTGTTTGGCTCTAAACAGCTCAGCTCTGTCCAAATGAAGAGGCCAGCAGGGCACAATTGGATTCTGTAGGGAGCGGTAGGCAGGCCTGAAATCACTGAGAGGGCTTGGTTGTGTTGATGGATATGATATGCTGCTCGCTGGCCCCCTTGACCTGTCGGCACATTATTCTTAGGAGAAATCTATGGGGACGTGTATTGGCTCGCATGAAACCCAGCAAATCTCAGAGTGAGATCATATTATTCAGCATCTCTCTGTCTGTGTCTCCCTCGAGAGATCTAGTCATCATATCAGAGTCCTTTTTAGCTCTTCCCCTCTGTCTGTCTCCCGTTCCCCTCTGTCTGTCTGTCTCCTGTTCCCCTCTGTCTTTCTGTCTCCTGTTCCCCTCTGTCTGTCTCCCGTTCCCCTCTCTCTGTCTGTCTCCCATTCCCCTCTCTCTGTCTGTCTCCCATTCCCCTCTCTCTGTCTGTCTCCCGTTCCCCTCTGTCTGTCTCCCGTTCCCCTCTGTCTGTCTGTCTCCTGTTCCCCTCTGTCTTTCTGTCTCCTGTTCCCCTCTGTCTGTCTCCTGTTCCCCTCTGTCTGTCTGGCTCCCATTCCCCTCTCTCTGTCTGTCTCCCGTTCCCCTCTGTCTGTCTCCCGTTCCCCTCTCTCTGTCTGTCTCCCGTTCCCCTCAGTCTGTCTGTCTCCCGTTCCCCTCGGTCTGTCTCCCGTTCCCCTCTGTCTGTCTGGCTCCCATTCCCCTCTGTCTGTCTCCCATTCCTCTTTGTC
>NC_088402.1:68787057-68792057 GCF_034236695.1 Oncorhynchus nerka | reverse complement strand
TTTACAATGGCTTTTGTTCTTCACTGGTTGCCCTTTTCTCGTGGCAAAAGGTCACAAATATTGCTGGTGTGATGGCACACTGTGGAATTTCACCCAAAAGATATGGGAGTTTTTCAAAATTGGATTTGTTTTCGAATTCTTTGTGGATCTGTGTAATCTGGGGGAAATATGTCTCTCTAATATGGTCATACATTGGGCAGGAGGTTAGGAAGTGCAGCTCAGTTTCCACCTCATTTTGTGGGCAGTGAGCACATAGCCTGTCTTCTCTTGAGAGCCATGTCTGCCTACGGCGGCCTTTCTCAATAGCAAGGCTATGCTCACTGAGTCTGTACATAGTCAAAGCTTTCTTTAATTTTGGGTCAGTCACAGTGGTCAGGTATTCTGCCGCTGTGTACTCTCTGTGTAGGGCCAAATAGCATTCTAGTTTGCTCTGTTTTTTTGTTAATTCTTTCCAATGTGTTAAGTAATTATCTTTTTGTTTTCTCATGATTTGGTTGGGTCTAATTGTGCTGTTGTCCTGGGGCTCTGTAGGGTGTGTTTGTGTTTGTGAACAGAGCCCCAGGACCAGCTTGCTTAGGGGACTCTTCTCCAGGTTCATCTCTCTGTAGGTGATGGCTTTGTTATGGAAGGTTTGTGAATCGCTTCCTTTTAGGTGGTTGTAGAATTTAACGGCTCTTTTCTGGATTTTGATAATTAGTGGGTATCGGCCTAATTCTGCTCTGCATGCATTATTTGGTCTCTCTCTCTCCCTCTCTCTCTCCCCCTCTCTCTCTCTCTCTCTCTCTCCCTCTCTCTCTCTCTCCCTCTCTCTCTCCCTCTCTCTCTCCCCCCTCTCTCTCTCTCTCTCTCTCTCTCTCTCTCTCTCCCTCTCCCTCCCTCCCTCCCTCCCTCTCTCTCTCTCTATCACTATCTCAATTCAATTCAAAGGGCTTTATTGGAATGGTAAACATATGTTTACATTGACAAAAGTGAAATAACAATAAAAAATTAACAGTAAACTAACAGTAAACATTAAACATTACATGCACAAAAGTTTCAAAGGAATAGAGACATTTCAAATGTATATTATGGTTATAAGTAGTGCTGTAAAGATGTGCAAATAGTTAAAGTACAACTGGGAAAATAAGTACACATAGACATTGTATTTACAATATGTGAGTTTATCAAAATTGGATTTGTTTTCTAATTCTTTGTGGGTCTGTGTAATCTGAGGGAAATATGTGTCTCTATGGTCATACATTTGGCAGGAGGTTAGGAAGCACCTAATTTTCGACCTCATTTTGTGGGCAGTGTGCACATAGGTCTGCCTACGGCGGCCTTTCTCAATAGCAAGGCTATGTTCACTGAGTCTCTACATAGTCAAAGCTTTACTTCATTTTTGGTCAGCCACAGTGGTCAGGTATTCTGCCATTGTGTACTCTCAGTTTAGGGACAAATAGCTTTCCAGTTTGCTCTTTTTGTTGTTAATTCTTTCCAATTTGTCAAGTAATTATCTTTTTGTTTTCTCATGATTTTGTTGGGTCTAATTGTGTTACTGTCCTGGACCAGCTTTCTTATGGGATTCTTCTCCAGGTTAATCTCTCTGTCGGTGATGGCTTTGTTATGAAAGGTTTGGGAATTTAACTATTTTTGCTAACTAGTGGGTATCGTCTTAATTCTGCTCTGCATGCATTATTCATTTTTTTTGCGGTGTACATAGCAGATGTTTTTGCAGAATTCTGCATGCAGAGTCTCAATTCGTTGTTTGTCCCATTTGATGAATTTTGGGGTTGGTGAGCGGACCCCAGACCTTACAACCATAAAGGCCAATGGGTTCTTTAACTGATTCAAGTATCCTGTTGAGTTTTATGTTCCTATCTGATGGCGTAGAAGGTCCTTCTTGCCTTGTCTCTCAGATGATTCACAGCTTTGTGGAAGCTACCTGTGGTGCTGATGTTTAGGCCTAGGTGTGTATAGTTTTCTGTGTGCTCTAGGGCAACGGTGTCTAGATGGAATTTGTATTTGTGGTCCTGGCAACTGGAACTTTTTTGGAACGCTGTGATTTTTGTCTTACTGAGATTTACTGTCAGGGCCCAGGTCTGTCAGGGCCCAGGTCTGTCAGCACCCAGGTCTGACAGAATCTGTGCAGAAGATCTAGGTGCTGCTGTAGCCCCTCCTTGGTTGGGGACAGAAACAGCAGATCATCAGCAAACAGTAGAGATTTTACTTTAGATTCTAGTAGGGTGAGGCCGGGTGCTGCAGACGGTTCTAGTGCCCTCGCTAATTCGTTGATATGGACAATATAAACAAACGTATGTGAACACCCCTTCAAATTAGTGGATTTGGTGTATAAAATTGAGCTCACAACCATGCAATCTCCATGGACAAACAGAAGAATCGCCTTACTGAAGAGCTCAGTGACTTTCAACATGGCAGCGTCATGTCAACTGTTAATGCTGTTATCGTGGAGTGGAAACATCTAGGCCGCGAAGTGGTAGGCCACACAAGCTCACAGAACGGGACCGCCGAGTGCTGAAGAACGTAGCGCGTAAAAAACATCTGTCCTCGGTTGCAACACTCACTACCGAGTTCCAAACTGGAAGCAACCTCAGCACAATAACTGTTCGTCGGGAGCTTTGTGAAATGGGTTTCCATGGCCGAGCAGCCGCACACAAGCCTAAGATCGCCAAGCACAATGCCAAGCATCTGCTGGAGTGGTGTAAAGCTTGCCGCGATTGAACTCTGGAGCAGTGGAATCTCGCTCTCTGGAGTGATGAATCACACTTCACCATCTGGCAGTGAGACAAACAAATCTGGATTTGGCGGATGACAGGAGAACACTACCTGCCTGAATACATAGTGGCAACTGTAAAGTTTGGTGGATTAGGAATAATGGTCTGGGGCTGTTTCTCATGGTTCGGGCTAGGCCCGTTAGTTCCAGTGAAGGGAAATCTTAATTCTACAGCATACAATGACATTCTTGATGATTATGTGCTTCCAATATTGTGGCAACAGTTTGTAGAAGGCCCTTTCCTGTTTCAGCATGACAATGCCCCCGTACACAAAACAAAATAGTTTGTTGAGATCGGTGTGGAAGAACATGACTGGCCAGCACAGAGCCCTGACCTCAACCCCACCAAACACCTTAGGGATTATTTGGAACGCCTACTGTGAGCCAGGCCTAATCGCCCAACATCGGTGCCTTCCCAGAAGAGTGTTTGTGTACATGGATTTTATAATGTTGTATTTTTTTCCCCCAATGCCACTTTCCATCAATTTGTATAGCAGACCCTCATGCCAAATTGAGTCAAAAGCTTCTTTGAAATCAACAGAGCATGACAAGACTTTGCCTTTGTTTTGTTTGTTTGTCAATTAGAGTGTGCAGGGTGAATATGTGGTCTGTCGTACCGTAATTTGGTGAAAAGCCCATTTGACATTTGCTCAGTACATTGTTTTCACTGAGGAAATGTATGTTTCTCTCTCTCTCTCTTTCTCTCCCTCTCTCTCTCTTTCTCCCTTTCTGTCATTTCAAAGGAAATAAAGGAGTGAATAAAGGAAAGCGAGAAACCACTTCAAAGGAATCCCCCTGGTAAACCATTGTTCCATTGTACTCTGGAAGAGTGCAGTCTGATACACACTTTCAACTCTGTTTTGACACCTGTCAGGACTGGCAATGAAATAGTTTATATTTTTTCTACACCTCTTTTTGTTGATCTCTTTTTTTCTCCTTATCTTGCCCTCAACTTGTGTGCATCACCAGTTCCCTTCTGAACGTGGCAGGTCTTTGTCTCATGGTTCTGGATGATCCGTAATGAGAACCAGAGGTTGGGAGGTTGCGGTCTGTCTCTGTGCCCCAGCTGGATGGCAATGTCTGGGGCTGATGGTTGAGTTTGGCTGGGCTGGGTGCTGAGTGCTGCAGGATGTGGTTCTGGCTTGGCCCGCAGTGCTGATCCAGCACACTCCGTGTCTACGACCCTCCAGTCCATGCAATGCACCAGGCCTCTGAGGTTTCTGCTGCAGGCATGCGGGCCATGTGTTGGCACAGTTGGGGCCAGAGTGTGATTCAGACTGAGGAGTTAGCAGTCTGTCTGTCTCTGTCTCTGCACTGTCTGGCCAGAGACACGTGTTTTACATACCACAGAGGGAGGCTGCGGTTCGCCTGACCCACGCTACCCAGACAGTCTGCGATAGCAGCGTTACACTGGTTTGGCGGGAAGAGGACTGTTTCACTTCTTTGTCCTGGGGACAGACACAAATGCACACACACACACACACACACACACACACAACTTTACTTCTCCTTTCTTCCTGAAGTCAGTCCCTATCAGAGGCTGGAGGCAGTTCATTAAGCGTGTTGTTTACGCTTGTCTGTTCCCCACCTGTGTGCAGTGAATACTAAAGCCAGGCTACCAGCACAACGTCTCGTTCGGACTCAGAGCAGCCCGTCTGTAATTGATCCTTCTCCCTCTTCGCTGCCTTAGAATTGGGGATTCATTCACAAGCCCCATTATTCTTGTTTCGCTATTTGGGTTTGTGTATCACCCAATTCCATTACGTCCAATGATTTTCTTTGCCCAATGGCTTCCGATTCAAATTGCAATTTCAAGTCATTACCTGCACTTAATTTAACGCTGGTTTGGCAAAGCACAAACTGATATACAAATATACGATGCTGAGCTTACGGTAATAGTGATTCAAGAAATGAAAGTTCCAATGAATATTTTGGGAGTGTTGGTATGAAAGGACAATAGAGCACGCGCATCTGGACCTTCCTTATCCTCAGTAGTAGTCTCCCTATTGTCCTGAGGCGAATCCTAAACATTTCTTCTAGCTTAGTATCAAGAGTCTTTCATTGTCTCTTACATAGTAATTGAAGATGGAAGCAAGGCTGTCCAGAGGGAAATTGCATCATACTCTATTTATTCAGCAAATGAGAGAAGAGGAGAGGAGACGAGAGAAGAGGAGAGGAGACGAGAGAAGAGGAGAGGAGAGCAGAATAAGGGAGAGGAGAGGTGAATAGG